>NC_034610.1:50565149-50580541 GCF_900095145.1 Mus pahari | reverse complement strand
GAGAGAGAGAGAGAGAGAGAGAGAGAGAGAGAGAGAGAGAGAGAGAGAGAGAAGAAAGAGAAGAGAGCACAATTTGGAAGGCCATCTTGTCAGCTTGGACTCATGAATTGACTTCCAGTCATTTGATTTGTTTCACTGCTCTCAAACCCCCTTTCTCTCAGAACCCTTCCCCAAGCCTTGGCTAGTCCTTGGCACTGCCATAAAGGCCAAGCAGGTATGGGATCCCTCTGTTATAACTCCTCTTTTTCCTTTTTCCTATTGCTCAGGCATTAGTGCTTCATTTTAGATGTTTTTCCTACCCTACAGCTAGTTCCCAATAGTTTTCCAGTCCCTCGAATAGTAATAGGAAACTAACACACAGCAAAGCTAACACATCGCCCAATGGGGTGTATTGAAGAGATAATCATAAATTTTAATTTAAAAAGTTTATTTTGGTAAAAATAATTTTCCCCCCAACCATCCTAATGTATACCAATAGCACATGTCCTCTTGGGAGAGGATGGCACTGGAAAGCCATTTTAGTTCCCCCAGGGACATGCCTGGGGCGGAAGTTGGTGTACCTCTGCAGTACAAAAATTGCAGCTGTACCTGTAAAACCTGTTTGGCAGAGGACACCAGTCAAGGCTTAGATTGTGCTTTTGTTTCCCTGTAAATGGCTCCTGGTTTCAGTTCCTCAAGTCTGGAAGCAGCGGGCATGTAATGTTGGCTGAATTTTTTCCCATGACACTTTTGGTTGTTTATTGTTGCAATAACGAGAGGCTGCAGCGCTAGAGGTTAAGACAAGGCACACTTCCTTTTGTAGCTCTGCCAGGTCTGCAGCATGAAGCCTTTAGCCAAGTATTCAGGTAAAAAAAAAAAGCTGACAGAGCGGGTATGCCTTATGCTCTTGAGGCTTCAACTGCTGTGTTCTGGATCTGCTGGCCAGGGTTTCTCTTAGCTGTGTCTCGGGCTGGGAAAGCCGACTCTGACCAACAATGTGGGTTGTGCTTATCTGTGAGCAGCATAAGGACTCAGTGATGGCCTGGCAGGCAAAGGTGTTTGCTGTTAAGCCAGATGAACCGACTGCCGGCTCCAGAACTCATAGGTAGATGTAGAGAACAGACTTCTACATAGGCATAAGTAACAGAGGAGATACTTCAATATCCACAGACTCGGAAGCTCCTTCAATACTTTAAAACTTGATATATTGTCACTACCATCTCTGACCAGCAGAAAAGAAGCGACGAAACCCATGTCCTTCTCAAAGCAGTTTATTCAGGAACATAACAATGTGCACTAAAAAGATTCCCCGACCTCTCTCGGCCATCCCCTTTTATACCCTCTAGTCCACTCCCCATCACCCCATTCCATGTAGGCTCAGTTCATTGGCACAGGGCTACATTTGTCACATCATCTGATCTTTCGTCGTGGTGCATCTATGCAGTGCAGTTTAACGGACATAGCTATCTTGAGGGATATGAGGAAGTCAGTTGTCAGCTGTTAGACTTGGCGGCAGTCCCGGGTGCCATCTTGGGGCCGCGGCCAAACCCGCTCCTCACAATATATATTAGTAGTCTTTATGTAATGGTACAGACTTAGAAGCCAGCACTTGGTGGGTAGAAATACCACAATCTGGACTTTAAGACCAGCTTGGGTTACACAGTGAGATACTATCTCAATAAAACAAAACTAAGCCCCACATGCTGGCCCTAACTTTTGATCCCAGCACTTGGAAAGCAAGCAGGTCTCTGTGTGTTTGAGGGCAGCCTGGTCTACAAAGGGAGGTCTTGAATAAAATTAAACAAATAAACATATTGTTACCCAAATGAACCCAAAGTCCCCAAAACATGACCCTCGTTCTTTATTTAATTGGTGATTTTAATAGTCAGTGCAGGCCAAGTGTGGCATTGCACAACTTTACTCTCAGCACCTGGGAGGCAGAAGCAGATGAATCGCCGAGTTTGAGGCCAGCCTGGTCTAAGGAATGAATTCCAGGACAGCTGGCTACAGAGAACCCCTTTCTCAAAAAATTAAAATCAAAACCAAACCACTATTACAACAACAGCAATAACAAACAAGTCCGTCTACTACTTGATCCTTCTTTGCATTTTTGTCTGGTACGGAATCACAGCCCAAGATCAGCCAGCTTCTAAGGGCCGAACAGGAGCCATTCAACATCCATGAAGCAATCAACTCCGGGGCAGGAGGGATGGCGGGGAGGGTACAGACCTTTGAGCCACCAAGCCAGAAGACTTGAGTTCAATCCCGAAGACCTAGATGGTGGGAGATAAGAACCCTCCCTCCAAACTGCTGTCTGACATCCTTTTGTGTATAATGGTATGTCCATGACTGTGTGTGCACACATACAAAGCAAATAAATTAAGTGCATAAAAAATTAGAAACATATCAACTCTAGATGTTAACTTGTATGACAACAGTGGGTTCTTTAATATCTGTATTCTTATAGGCAAATGGAATTTTAAGAATTTAGTATAAATACATTGTAAATGAATTTCTCAGGGAGCCCTTTTTTAAAACAACAACAACAACAACATATGTTCCATATAACTCCCAAGTATGTACAATTTGAACACGGAGGCAACAGAGGTAGGAGCAAATCTACAAAAATCACAAACTGTTACATAACACATTTGGCTTTTCAATATATTCTACAATTTTCTTAAGTGAACCTATCGTCCAGGCCAGGCTTTTAGAAAAGTACATGGCAGGTGGTAAAAACAAGGTTAAAACAAGAAAAACAAAACAAGAGTTCTAGCTACCTATCCATTAGCATACACCTGGTAAGTATAGAGCTCGGAATGTACATTGTCTGTGATGGATGTCAGTTCCAACAGTGACAGTTTCACTGTTTGAAGGACAACAGGAACAGTCTATGCAAAGGCTGGAAAAGTGCCTTTTCCTTCTCAGATTCGATGGTTTGAGATGATTACTGTTCGGCAAGCAGGAGTCAATTGGGCCACAATTTCAGCAGGTGGAAGTATTCTAAGAAAGTGTGTTGGTGAATGCATCTCGAAACACCATGCTTCTCCTGCCGCTTCATTGTTCGATGACTCATTTCCCTCTGACACACTCAGCTCTGAGGTTTCATGTCACACTACCAAATATGAAGGTGGCTAGTTTCCAATCAAGTAGCTCAGGTGGTCTCACACAGAGCTTCCCCTAAGTGCTAGGGTATTGGCACCTGGGTCCTATCTGTAGTACACACCTCGCTCCCAATCAACCAATCAAAACACATACCAAACAAACAGAGCATAAACCAGCCAACTCACCCCTCCCCACACTCAGACCAATCAACAAAACTGCTAACCCACCAAACAACCAATCCGAATCACTTGTGGCTTTTCCTGATACCGTACTGAAATACTCTGCTAAACAGTGTAAGGATCAGGGGTTTATTTTGGCTCCCAATGTGTGGTAAATTGCATCACAGGAAGCCTTGGAAGCAGCCTCTTTCGAGAGCTGGTCACATGACATCTGGTGAAGGCGCAGAGGGAAATGAATGTTCCTGCTGGGCTGGCTTTCTTCTTTTTATGCAGTTCAGGAGCATGCAGAGGGAATGATGCTGTCTGTTTTTAGAACAGCTCTTCCTATTTTCAATTAATCTAATCAAGATAGTCCTTTAAAGGTGTGCCTAGAGACTTGTTTCATGAATGTAGATGTTGTCCAGCTAACAATCAATATTCAACATCACACCACAGAGCTTTTGCCTTTTAACCAATATAGTAAATGCTATTTTCTTTCTATAGAAAGACCAACCCTCAACAGCCTAGAGTTGGCTTTGATTACTCTAAGGTTTGATAATCACTGTCTTATGATCATGTCCTCTATCAACATCCATTAATTAATTAATTAATTAATATTTGACATTATATTTGGTCAGACAACTGAACACAAAATAAATGACCTTCTTGTCATGTTTTGTGCATAGCAATAGCATTTTGAATTGGCCAACATTATACATTAGTCTGCTGTAATTATTTGTCCTTTAGAGTCTGTTCCTAAGTAATTGGTTCCTAAGTAATCAGGAATGAGATTGTTATAAGGGGAATTTGCATTTAAGTTTACACTATTTCATAGGCTAGACAAGGTAGGTGAATGCATGAAAACATGATACATTTGAACGGGGCATTGGAGGGAATACCACAAAACTTAATTCATATATCACAAGTTCAAGCAATGGTTCTTACACAGCCACGTGAAGTGATACAACTCTATGTTAATTTCACACTTTCTTCTACCAATTCATTCCCACTCACAAAGCTATGATACCCTCATAAATAAACTTCAGGTCTTGTACAGTGCAAATTATGTATTTTTACCCCTTAATGCTACCACCTTGCTTGGTATATATTTTTTTATGTTATGTTGACATTTTGTGGGTATTATATTCCACTATTGTGTTGCTTTGTTAAGTCTGTGTAATTTTAGGAAAATCTGGGTTGCCATGAAGCAAATAAAGTAAAACATGAGCAAAACTTAACAATTGTTATAGCCCCTTTTCAGGACATTCTCTTCTAAAATCACATTTTTTTTTTCTCATTAGTAACACCAAAAATGAGCTTGAAATATTTATCATCAGGGCAGACAGGCTTTAAAATATTTATCAGGAGCATGGTATAGGACAGAATTGCACTAGAGTGTAATTCTGGGGTTCTGGAGGTAGAAGCTGGAGGTTCAAGGGTTCACAGACATACTTGGTGTGATAACTGGTTTCTTGTCACAACCTAGAATCACCTGAGAAAAGAGTCTCACTGAGGAATTGTGTACATTGGTCTCCTGGGGCCATATCTGTAGGAGACTGCCTTAATGAAGCTAATTGATGTGGTAAGACCCAGTCCACTTTGGGTGGTAGTATTCCCTAAGCTGGATATCCCAATCTGTGTATGAGTGGAGAAACAGAGTTGAGCACATTCAAGCAACGTGCATACATTTGTCTTACTCTGTTCTTGACTGTCATTGTGATGTGGCCAAATGTTTTATGATCGTGCAACCTTGACCTCTCTACTCCGATGGACTCTTGCCCTGGAATTGTAAGTGACAATAAATGATTTCTTCCATAAGCTGCTCTTTGTCAGTCTATTTTCATCACAGAATCAAATAACGTTAGAACATTTAGCTACATTAATTCTAGGCCAGCCTGGGCTATAGGAGATTGTTTCTTGGCATATCCCTCTGTCTCTGTCTCTGTCTCTGTCTCTGTCTCTGTCTCTCTGTGTCTCTCTGTCTTTCATTCTGTTTGTATGTTTGTATCAGTTTTCATATCGACCCATTTTATTCAAATGTACATTATATACCTTAGAGAATAAACTATATGAATCTCTACTCAAAAGCACTGTAAAAATAATTTGCATTTCTTTTGATTTTATAGTATTTTTAGTATTATCACTTTTTGTTAATCAAATACCACAGTTACAGACAAATACATAAAAATTGACCAAATTGTCCTTCTCTACACGGAACCAACTTTGTTGATAGCCAAAAGAACATCTCAAACACATGAGAAACTTGACATCACACATTCGAAAGGTCAGACCTGAGCCTCTTCCTTATTGTCATCAATATTGCTATTGTTATTTGTTCCCTTCATAGTTTAGTGCCTTGTACTACATGGCCAGACTCAGGTGGTGGAGGGATGAAAAGAGGCACAAACCATGTCCAGAGAAGGTGGGATTGGGTGGCTTAGGCTCGCTGATGAAGGAGCAGCTATACCCCAGAAGAGCAACATGTTTATTAGATGCAGGTAAAAAAGAAGGCAGGGGTGCTACATATAGCTGAAAAGGGAGGTGGGGCTATTATATATAGCTGAACAGGGAGGCGGGGCTATTACATACAACTGAATAGGGAGGCAGGATTATTACATACAACTGAATAGGGAGGCAGGATTATTACATACGGCTGAACAGGGAGGTGGGGCTAATACATACAGCTGAGTGGGAAGGTGGGGTTATTACTTACAGCTAAACAGAGAAGCAGGGTTATTACATATAGATAATCAAGGAGACAGTTATTCTATAGAGCTGAACGAGGACTCAGGTTTAATTAACCTTGATAAGGGATCAGTCTGTGAGGTCATGAACCACCAGGAGGAGAAAGTTACAGTGGGCATTTTCTGCACACACTGTCAACATTTGCACTTGGACCCTTGGAAGGGTTTGCTAACACTCTGAGCCTACCAGAGAGAGGTCTTGCTTACCATGGTTCTGAGACACTGGTCCTTCACATGGCTGTGCTTTTGTTAACAACACGCATTCATTCCATACTCATCTTGCTCCCTTCCACACGGTACTTTTTTTTTTTTTTTTACACTTTTTTGTTTTTGTTTTTCATTGTTTATAAAGAACAGCTGTCTGTCCGACTCAGTGATAGCCATTCTCCTTATACAAAGAGGAAGAATTATCTGGTGGTTAGCTATGCGCCTGGGTCATTGACATAATTGAGAAAGACAAGGAAGCAGTTGGTTTGAAGTGGTGCATAGCACTTGAAGGCCATGTGTGTCCCAACCACACACCAACACAAAGAAAGTCCCAGGCAAGGCTCAAGATCATACCCTGTGAGCACATGCTGATGGACTGAATGATGCTCTCTCTGAAGACAGTCTTTATCTTAAGAGGACTTATTCACTGAACCTCAATAGAGTTGACTTCTTATTTACAAGGGGGACATATAGCCTTCATCATTCTGGATCTATTCAGTGCCTCAGATGTTCTAAAACTCAAAAGATTTTGTTTTCTAGCCATTTGTCTGTGTCCTATTGAGTTTTTCCATGGCTAGATTATCCTCAGGAATGAAACTAAATTATCTGATGAGTTAGAGTGCCTTCAAATCAATGGATACTGGATTTGTTCTTGTTAATAAAGTTTCAGAGGCTGTACAGATTTTCTAATATGGGATGAGGACCACAGTGAAAGAAGCATCAACCGAAAAGATAAAAAGTGGATTAACATTTGGACTAGAATTTCTTTTGCTTTTAAAGAGACACATCTCTCTGTGACAGTACCCTTTCCTGCTGACCTACACAGAATACGATGTTCAGTGGCATTTTCTTTTCCATTCTTTTCCATTCTTAGAAAACACGCTCCATTGCTACAACTAGAAAGTTGGATAAAGTAATTATGTTTTATAAGTCCCTTCTTGTTTTTAAAGATAACATTCCTGAACTTTAGAAATCAGTATAATATCATGATGCAAGATCCTGTAAGGTGAGCATCCTGGTAGGCAGATCAACTTCCAAGCTGAGTATACGCTAGGATGCTATTTCAGATCTGCATGCGAGATGGCCTTCTGATCCATAAGGTGCACAAGAAGAACATAGGTAAATAATTTTTATAACTAAAAACAGAAATTTGAGCAGTTCATGGTGGGGAAATCTAGCAGTTGAGAGATAGAGACAGGAGATCATAAATTCCAGGCTAGCCTGGTCTTCTCAATGAGTTGAAGGCCAGGGAAGTCTGTAAAGTGAGACTTGTCTCAAAATAATAATAATAATAATAATAATAATAATAATAATAATAATAATAAGCAAGGCAACCGTGGTGCACGCGTTTAATCCCAAGACTCAGGAGGCAGAGGCAGCAGACTTCTATCAGTTCTAGGACAGAATGGTCTACAGAGTGAATTGCAGGACAGCCAAGGCTCCAAAGAGAAACCCGGTCTCAAACAACCAAAACCAAACAACCAACAAAACCAACAAAACAAAACCAAAACTCCAATCCTTTTTGCTCAAACGATGTTTTGCATCCACTTTTTTTTTTTTTGCAATAAACAATGATGTTTATTTCTTGATGCTCTTCCCAAACTCTGTTATTTTATGACACAGTGGCGAAGAATCCCCATCTCTGTAGTAATGAAAGTGTAGTGAAGACGTAACAGCCCCAATGGCCCATTAAAGCACTTAGCTATTAAAGGTGACTTGTCTAGAACACATTAATCCCAAACAAAAACACAGTGGCTCTCTGAAGTTTTATCTCTGTGATTATTCATTGCTTATTATTTTGTTGATGGTGCAGCCTCTCTGCTTTCCCAGCAGCGCTATCTGTCTTAGATTATGATCTGTCTTGACCCGAACTGTTTTCTAAATTGCTCTGTGCAATTAAGTGCTTTGTGGTCGTGGATAAAAAGCGCCATTATAAGTGCGAGGCTGGAGATCTACATGCAAAGCCGCACACCATGAAAAGCAGCTACTGTCTCCGAGAGACAGCTGAACTTGTTCTGGGAGGCGTCACAGCTGTTCCCTTTGAAACAATCACCTATGCAATGTCTCTCAGTAGCTGAACTCCAGGCTAACTGTGCACATGTGGGCTTGTGGTTCTATCTATCAGCTAGTCTATTACAGAGAGTGCCAAGTCAATTGGATTATATTGTAGTGTCAGTTAATAGATTTGTTAATTGAGGAACTTTTGGGGTAGACTTCCCATGGCTTGATCTTTTAAATCTTAGGTCTCATTAGTGGTGTGGTAGGCCAACAGAGTTTATACTTTGAAACAATGATAATGTCATAAGCAACAACCTTAACTGACATTCATAGTTATTTGCTTAGTGTCTAGGACATAGGAGGTGATAGCCTTCCATAACCAACACAATACTGTTTTTCCAAAATAAAGCAGTTTTGCTCATGTGCTCAGAATTACAAGCACATGCGTGCATGAATGTGTGTGCATGTTCCTGTCCCCCAAATGAAGCTAACGGTCTTGATATATTTTTCAGAAATAATGTATTTTGGGTCTTTCCTCTTAAAACTGTTTATGAGCCGGGCGTGGTGGTACACACCTTTAATCCCAGCACTCGGGAGGCAGAGGCAGGCAGATTTCTGAGTTCGAGGCCAGCCTGGTCTACAGAGTGAGTTCCAGGACAGTCAGGGCTATACAGAGAAACTCTGTCTCAAAGAAACAAAAAAAAAAAAAAGTTTATAAAGACAACTGAAGAAATATGAATATCATTAAAAATTCTTTTTCTCCTACTGTTTTCTCAGTCTTGTATTTGTTAGTTAATACCGAAGAATTTTTTAAATGAAACTTAAAAAAAAAACCTAGAAATAAGTGTATTAACATGTACAAACTTCTGATAGTATGAATAGTTTCCCTAAATCTCTCATGCGTGAGCATATGGAATGACAACTAAGCTTGAAATCAACTATAAACGAACAAAGTATACATATTTCTCAAGTAAATCTCCCAATTTTGAGTTATTCTTTCATAATGTACAAAACCTTTAAGTTTGCAATGAAATGTTAAAAAAATAATCTCAAAGTTTGAAAATAAAAAGTTATATTTCAGGGAGTGCATGAGAAAATATTTCATCAAAGGCCATTTCTATAAACATGAACAGCTGAGAAAAACAAGAATGTTAAAGACAAGGAGAATATCCTGACCCCTCAGTGGGACTCAGCGCCCATGAGCGCATCTCACCACAAATGTCTTTCTAGTCAGTAGGACTCAGCGCCCATGAGCGCATCTCACCACAAATGTCTTTCTAGTCAGTGGGACTCAGCACCCATGAGCTCATCTCACCACAAATGTCTTTCTAGTCAGTGGGACTCAGCACCCATGAGCGCATCTTTCTACAAATGTCTTTCTAGTCAGTGGGACTCAGCGCCCATGAGCGCATCTCACCACAAATGTCTTTCTAGTCAGTGGGACTCAGCACCCATGAGCGCATCTCACTACAAATGTCTTTCTAGTCAGTGGGACTCAGCGCCCATGAGCGCATCTTTCTACAAATGTCTTTCTAGTCAGTGGGACTCAGCGCCCATGAGCGCATCTCACCACAAATGTCTTTCTAGTCTGCTGTTTTGGAAGCTCAAGGTTTGACCCTGGGCAGGCCACTTCTCTCAAGGGCTACTTTTTCTCATGTCAAACAAAGAGGTTTGTCTTCAAAAAAAAAAAAAAAAAAAAAAGTCTTTAGAGCCCTTGTGTGTAAACATTATAAAATCACTATCCGGATACATTATATGATTCTTTAAACACTATATCGATGCTTATATTTAAAAATGTCTTGAATGTGCACTGTACTCTGGGCTGCTATGTTGAAGAATCTCAGAGGCATTTCTGTCCTACCTCTGTGATAACTAATCACAGAAGGGGGTCCAATTTCTCTCAAAGACTGTAAATTCTCCTCAAATACTGATGGAGGAAAAATACATGAATAATTGTAGTGGACACACACATATACACACACAATATCTGATTTATAAGAATAGATCTGTAGATAATATACATCATTATCTACATAAAATGTGTTAAATATAATAACCTCTGGAGCTCATCTAATTATAATAAACTCATTAGAGTATGTGTGCTTATCTGGAATAAAACATATTTCGTGGATTGGTGCCCCTGAGTTAGACTGAAAAAGTCAAAGCTCTTAATTAATCCAGTGCACATCACCTAATGATCTAGCGGTGATTCTTGTTGAAGTCGTTCAGTGCCGGGTAGGGAGAACAATGTCGCCAGGTAGAGACTTTCCCACAACACTTCATTTAGCAAATGCTAGACTAGTGAGCCATTAACCAAACACAGAAATTTCACACATACAGATTCTTCCTGATTGTTGTCATGCTGTTGGCTGCCCTAACAATGGAGGGAAACCACTGTACACGTCAGAGTTGGGAGTTTTCTTGTCTCCTAGGTGTGAAATAATTGGCAGTGTGGATCTGAAATGCAGGCACAGGAAGTCATCCTGGGTTTGATGCCCCTTTGTTTTGTGTTTGCCTGTTTTCACTTTGGTGCATTTCCATTATCAGATATTACCTCAGTGCTAAAAATAAAATTAAATAAATAAATAAATAAATGAAAGGCAGGTTAGGGATGCAAAGAGGAAATGAGAAAAAAACCTAGCTCATTACTTCTTTCCTGTGTGTGGTTGGGCTTCTGTGACTAGCCCACTTGACTTTGTAGTCGTTCGTTGCTGTCTCTGTAAGCATCAATACTAGCTCATGAAAAGCACAGCCTGCCAGCATCAGGCTGAGCACCAATTATTTGTGTGTATTTAGTTTGCCTGGTTTCTATCTATTGATCTCCAGGTAAAGGCTGAGACAGAAGTAGATCTAATGTATAGACAACTCTTCTATATCTTTATATCTATTGCAATTAACAGCTAGGAAAGCAGGAAGGAAAAGAGAAATTGCCATTCTTATTTTTTTTTCCCCCACTTGCTTCTGAGAAAGTGGGAGAGAGAAGGATTACTTTCTATCTAACTGGAACAGACAGACTGTAGTGATTTCAAAATCCTTAGGCGTTCCCCCAAAGTTTCTTTCAGTAAAAATTGATAAGAATAAAAATTATATGAAAAAAAAATGGCAGGGTCATTTCTCTTGGCAGAGTTATCTGAATGCTTCCCAAGGTCCAGCAACCTGTCAACTATTTCCCTCCAGATTGTAGGATTAGTATATAAGGCCAGATGCTTATCCTGTATATCATTGAGTAGTTATTTTTAGAATCAGACTGAGCATATGATTTGACACTCCTGAGGGAGACTTTCGAAGATTTTACTTCCAAAAGTCTGGTGGGATATTGTATAGTAAAGTAGAATCCCTTTGCAAAAATACAGCTGGAAAAAAATGAAAATACAGTTTCAATACATTTTAAAATGAGTCTCCAAGGCTTTCTCCACTAAATAAAAAGATTGCAAATTAAAAGCACTCAAAAATTGTAGTTGACATTCAGAAACTCATTAGCCACATTCTTCTCCACAAATCACCATAGCAATTAGTCTAAACTTTAATTGGTTAAAATTGTTCATCATTAAGATGTTGGTTTTTTTAAAAAGACATTTCTCCCTTGTATCTCTGCCTTGGACTGAAATTTTTCTTTTAGAAATTAAAATTCTTGACTAGTTTCTGACATGATTGAGCCCTTTCGTTGCATTTCATCTGTCCCAAGATGGTAATCTTCCCTTAGACCTTTCTCTTTCTGGCTTCATCTGCACAATAAAATGTCTGAGAATTCCACACTAATGTATTGCTCACTAATCTGTATTTTCTAAGACAGTTAGTAAAGCACGTTTACAGAGTATATGATTTATATTCAGAAATTTCAAGTAGAAACTTTTGTCCACATGGTAGTTGGCATATGCTTGGCCCAGGGTGTGGCACTATCTGGAGGTGTGGCCTTGTAGAAGTAAGTGTGCCACAGTGGGTGTGGGTTTTAAAACCCTCCTCCTAGATTCCTGGAAGACAGTCTTCTCCTAGTGGCCTTCAGATGAAGATGTAGAATTCTCAGTGTCTCATGTCCGCCTGGACACTGTCGTGTTGCCGCCTCCATGGTAATGGACTGAACCTCTGAACCTGTAAGCCAGCCCCAGTTAAATGTTGTCCTTATAAGAGTTGTCTTGATCATAATGTCTGTTCACAGCAGAAAAACACTAATTAACTAAGACAGTCAATTTTACTCTATCTATGTGATACAGTCTTAACATTTTCATGCCAAGTTGATGTTCACAGTTTAAGATATTATTCCTATTAAAATTCTTAAAATTATGTACTGTTGCCTAATATGCACTCTTACATTCATTTCTTTCTTCTGTCATGTGCACGATAGCCATGTTTAAGTTAATCTTGTGTCTTCCAGTGCAGATACTATGGTAGAAATCTGGAGTAAGAAGGGGAAGAGATGTAATCTAAAAATGCTTATGAAAAGCAGATTAACAAATGAATTTGACTGTTAGGTTAAAGAAGGCAATATGATAGACAGGACAAGGTAATAATAACATATGTAACTAGAGCGATTTTACCATCTGAAAGGTAGTGATGAAACAGAAGGCAAGTAAAAGTGTCCAGAAGTTGAGCTGAGCATTCAGTGGTGTGTTTTCCCTGGTGGTCAGTGGGCAAAGGTGCTATCCATAGAGGAGTTGAGGCATAGGATGGGCAAATACACAGCAATCCAGACAGAGCAGCAGTCATCCTGGCTGAGAAGGCTCAAGACTGAGGCAGGGACCAATCAAAATGACATCCAGGCAACAATAACTAGCAATTCTGGAAAAGAATCAGCAATGTTGAACAGGAAAAAAGGGTGCAAGATATGATTTCTTCTTCTGGAAGAAACATACTAGAGTGTTGAAGAAACGAGTATGGTTGAGCAGACACAGAAGGAAGCAATGTGGGACTTCAGGAGCACTCAGTGCGGAAGAGCACCTGCTACTTTTGGTCAGGATCTCAGCTTTGTTGCCGGCACTCCTATGGTGGCTTACAACCAGTTCCAAGGCAGCCAGTGCCATCCTACAGCATCCTGAGGTGTTGCACACACGGTGCACATATATACATTCAGGAAAAGCATTCATACTCACAAAGTAGATAAAATAAATTTTAAAAATAACAAATATGACAAAAATATTAAAAGAATTGGAGTGGATTAAAAGAGGGTTTCTTTTTAAAGAGCTTTTATTTAATGTATTATAAAAATGGTTCTGAAGAAATTATGGCAACTCATGATATACATATTGTGATTCCTTCAACAGGCACTGAAAAAAAAGAAACAGTACAATGATGTGTATTTTAAAGCTGAGGAACTAAACCCTAAATGTAGTAAAGTGGAAGTAGAAGCAAAAGAAAAGAAGAAGGCCAAGAATGTGGATGACCCCAGTGGAAAACAAATAGCAAGTTATGCAGTTTTTAAGTGCACATAGACTGTCAGAGATGTAATGAGCTAAACATGTCTAAACAAATTGTGGAATTGAGAAGAATAGATCCTGACCAAAATACACATAAGTTAGAAATAAATGAAATATGTAGAACAGTCTGAAATATTTGGAAATTAAGTGATTGACCCTAAATAGTATTTCAAAGATTACACAAATAATATTTAATTCTAGTTATAAAATATTTAAATTTATAGTTTATATTGAATGACACCTGACTAGTATTCTTAATCAACTAGAAAGAATAAAAAAGTGCAAAATAATTATCACAGATTCTAAAACAAACAAATAAACAAAAACACTAAAGGAACAAACAAAAAAACTCAATGTAAGTCAGAAAGTTATGGGAAAAAGCTAAAAAAAAATGACTGTCAGTTCTATATGAGATAATTTTTTCAAAGTAGATTTTCTAGTTTCGTTCCATTGCTTGCTAAAACAATCTGACATAAAAACACCTCAGAGGAAGAAAGGGGTTATTTCAGCTTGCAGGTGAGAGTCTGTCTTTAAGGGAAGCCAGGGAAGAAACTTGAAGCCTAAACCACAGAGGACTTGCTAGTTTTCTCAGGCTCGCTAGATTTCCTTATACAGCAAAGGGAATGGTGCTGCCAACAGTGGGCTGGACCCTCCTATATCAACTCACAATCAAAAGACTGTCCCAGGGACATTCCTACTGGTCAGTCTGATCTAGGCAATTCTTCAGTTAAGGCTTTCCTTGCAGATGACTCTAGGCTGTGTCAAATAGACAATTATATCTAACAAGGACAGTAAAGACCTTTTAGATAAAGTGGAAAAGATTTTGCCAGCAAGTTTTTAAAAGTGTTTTATTTTTATTCATGTGTATGTGTATGTGACAGTATGTATATGAAGGCACATGTAGAGGCCAGGAGTTGTCAAATTTCCTGGAGCTGAAGGGAGTTGCGGTCTGCCTGACGTAAGTGCTAGGAGTCAACCAAACTCTGGTCCTCTGCAGAAGTAGTATGTGCCCCTAACCCCTGCGCCGTCCTTCCAGCCCCCGCCAGGAGGTCTAACCGTGAGAAACGTCAAACATTCTTCCTAAAGATGAAGAGTAATGATATTAGCTAGGTATCTGGAAGTAAATAGAAAAAAAACCTTCTGTGGTAAAATATACATTACATTAAAATTTACTAGTTCACCATTTCAACACTCGAAGGGGTTAGATGCACTTCCATTGTCCAACTCCACAGCTACCATCCATTTCTAGAAGTCCTTCATCTCTCCTCAAACGCCTTCCTTTCATTTCATCTTTGTTTACTTTTTGATTAAAAATATTATATTACCTAAAGAATAATTAGTAACAGTGTGGCATTGTATCTGTAACATATATAAGAGCTATATATACACAGCAACAAGAGCACAAAGTAGAGAGAGGGGGTATTCTTTATGAAATACATCATTGAAACAATTTAATAGGAGCATACGCTGGCAAGATAAAGATGCATATTATGAACTATAGAGAAACTACTAAAATATTTTTTAAAATGTGTAGTTAAGGATTCAGTAGAGTTGAGAGGGTGTACTAAAGTGTAGTCATCTAATTCAGAATTAAAAAACTGGGCTGGAGAGAAGGCTTAGCAGAATGTGTACTGTTCTTGATGAGGAATGGCATTAGTGCCCTAGAGCCTGCGCAGGTGGCTCACAATCAGTTGCCTGTAACTCCAGCTTCAGAGGAACCCAATACCTCTGGCTTTGTAGCACCTACAGTCATGAGCACATGCCCACATAGACTCTCTCTCTCTCTCTCT
>NC_034610.1:50554050-50565069 GCF_900095145.1 Mus pahari | reverse complement strand
TCTCTCTCTCTCTCTCTCACACACACACACACACACACACAGTTAGAAATAAAATAAACCTTGAAAGAAGCCATATAAAGGAACCAAATGAGAGAAGGACGTTAAGTTAAATGTCACCATAGCGATGATGACACTAATTCCAATGATCCCAGTAGTCCAATCAAATGGTGAGAAATATCAGACTGCATCAAGTGAAACGTCATCTGCACAAGACGCATGTTTTAGTGCAACGATCAGGAAAACTTTAAGAGTAGACAAAGTCCTAGGCATTGAAAACCATTACAATACAATGAAAACATTATTCTGTGACGTTCCTGCTCCTCCTGCCAAGAAATACATAGCCTGAACTTAATGTAATCTGACAAAACAGTAGAAACGACAAAAACCCAGAAGAAAAGCTTTAAAAAAAAAAAAAAAGAAAAAGAAAAAGAAAAAAGTCCAACGTCTACAGAACTGTCAGGTAATTAAAGTCAAAAGGAGGTGAAGAATGCTTCCAGTCTAAGGAAGAGTAACAGACCTACCACGGTGGCTGTGATCGGGACCCCTTAAATATAAATGTTGTTGGGACAACTGAGCAACCTTAGTAGGATTCTTAAGTAGTGTAGGTATGTAAGTGAGCCCTATGCCAACGCAGTCTTTTGGATCTGTGGGTTGAATTCTGCAGAACAGACTGGAGCTCCATAGGGTTACTCTGTGTAGCCCTGGCTATCCTGGGACTCCTTCTGTAGACCAGGCCGGCTTCAAGGGTAAAGACTGAAGAACAGATGTTAAGGCTTGGGTTTGAGAGCTTTTCAAATGACTTAGGAAGAAGACCTGCTATCCTGAAACTCTTCTAGATGTTTACTATTTGTTTTCGTGGGGCTGGCAAGGTTGTTCAATGTGTTTAAATACTTGTCACACAGGCCTGATGACTTCGGTCTCTCCTTGCACTCCACAGTAAAAGAAACAAAAACAAACAAGATACAGTTGCTAGCCAGCACACCCAAGGCAGGCTAGGATAGAAGGTGGGAAAACAAATGGGAGGCAATAGCTGACTCCTCAAAGTTTTCCATAACACTCACACACAACATAAATTTACACAGGCACACAATATAATATAATGACATGTAAATAAATTAAATTTGTTTTTTAAAAACCTATCAACAATGAACGAATCTAGAATGATAGAGTGACATTGAAATGCTAAACAGTTGTCCTTGATGCTAGGGGATAGAGTCTTGTCTTCACAATTCCCAAGGAGAATTCCACATGCAGACTGCCTCTCAGCCAAGCACGAGAGCAGCAGAGCAATACTTCAGAGACACGGGCACCCAGAAATTTTATCCCTTCTGTGGAAAGATTGGAAAATCTAACATAAATGGGGTATGATGGCACATGCTGGCGATTCCAGACCTTGAGAGCTGAAGGTAAACGAATCAGAAGTTGAAAGCCTTAGCTCTGTACTCAGTGGCACAGGAGAAGACTTCCTGATTGGAACAGCATTGAGGCAGGCTCTGAGATCAACAATGAATAGATGGGACCTCATAAAACTGAAAAGCTTCTGTAAGGCAAAGGATGTCCGTCATTTAGGTAAAATGTCAGGCTACAGACTGGGAATAGATTTATTTATTTATTTATTATTTTATTTTATTTTATTTTATTTTATTTATTTATTTATTTATTTATTTTTATTTATTTTACCAACTCTACATCTGGTAGAGGACTAATATCCAAGTTATAAAAGGAACACAAGAAACTAGATATCGAATAAAAAAAAACAAAACAAAAAACAAACAATCCAATTAAATGTGGGGTACATCTCTGCCAAGGACCAGCCTCAGCTACGTCTATATTCCTGAGAGAGGGGTGTTTGGGAGCAGCAAAAACAAACAACTTGAAGTCAAATTGTGGGTCCAAGCTCGAAGTCTAGGTTCTGCTGAAATGGATTTCCAGAGAGCGATCTCTGTGTTCTGCTCTGATCTAGACAGCTTTTTCTTGTCATTTTAAAAACCTCTCTGGTTCAGACGCTTTCTCTTCTAGTAAAACCTCTAAAAGCTCTCTAGATAGCTCATGGGTTTCTGACCAAAGTCAGAAAAGCTGGGATTAAAAACTTCTTGGACCTTCTGACCAAGTCAGAAATCCTGTTAGAAAGAAAGATTCTTGAAGAGCTGTTTTCGCTCTCCAGAGATCTTCAGGCAGCTCAGCTCTCACTAGAGGAAAATTATAAAGAAGAACTGACATTGCTTTCTGCTAACTCACCTCATGCAGACCCAAAGCCCAATTTCTATTCACATATCAGTTCATTTATTCATTCCAGGTTCCCTTTGCTTATCCTATGAAGAAGCATCCCATGACCCAAGCCCCTTAATTTTTAGGAGACAGCAAACATACATTTTCTTTCAACTTTGCAAAAGAATTCAGAGATCTGCCTGTCTGTTAAGCACAGAGTAGAAGCTGGGCGGAACTCTGTCCTGAAATAACCAGTTCTACCACACCTGGGCCTGGGGCTCTGCATCCCAGGCTGACCTTGAACTCAGGAATCTGCTTGCCTTTGGTTCTTTCTGAAAAAAAAAAAAAAAAAGCTGTCTAACTAATGCAGCTGCCTCTGTTTCTTCAGATTCGTGAAGCCCCTTGTACAATTCATATTGGATCCTTATATTTTTGCATACTTGAGAAATTATATATTTTCAGAACACATGTTTTTAGACTTTTTTCCCCCACAGTTAAGGGCTGTCCTGAAGGTCCCAGTATTTACCATTTTTTTGAGTCATTAGCCACATTCCGGGACTATTGCAGTCTAATTATCATGGAGTCCTTAATGTTAACAAACAGGACCTTGCTTAAAGGAGGAATATAAAATAGGTACATTATTACACAAACAATGCCTAGGGCTGCTATTGACACTCTTGGGGGCCCACATCTGCTGACCCTGTCCTAGGGACAGGAGAGTATCAACACAGCTCTAAACAGTATTTCCAATTGAAGAAACTCAGATGGCTGGGATGAACACTTAAAATCCCTAGCTGTCAGGGAAATTCAAATCAGAACTACTTTGAGATTTCACCTTCCATGTGTCAGAATAGCTAAGATCAATAACATAAGTGACAGCTCATGTGGATGAGGATGTGGAATAAGGGGAACACCCTTCCATGGTTACTATGGAAATCAGTGTGGTGGTTCCTCAGAAAGATGGGAACTGATCTACCTCAAGATCCAATTACCAGGTTCCAAATACCAGGAGTGGTAACTCCTGGGAATGTACCTGAAGGTTCCTCATCCTAGCACAGAGACGCTTGCCCAACCATGTTCACTGCTGCTCTACTTGCAATGGCCATGGACTGGAAACAACCCAGGTGTCCATCAGTGGATGGATGGATAAAGAAAATGTGATACATGTACACAATGGAGTATTATGTAGCTGTTAAAATAATTGTTAGCACCAGGATACACCTAACCATGTGACCCGCCAGGACAACGACCTTCTATCCCACAATCCACTTGGCTCAGTTCCCGCCCTCACTGGTGTGACATCATTTTCTGTATAAAATAGGAAGCTACCCCCTCCTCACTCTCTTCTTCTCTTCTCTTCTCTTCTCTTCTCTTCTCTTCTCTTCTCTTCTCTTCTCTTCTCTTCTCTTCTCTTCTCTTCTCTTCCTCTTCTTTCTTCTCTCCCCTTTTTTTCTCTCTCTCTCCTCTTCTCTACCCTTCTGTCTGCTTCGCTGCTCCCTCCCCCATTCCCACATAATAAACCTCTCTCACGTGGAACACCTTGGCCTGGTCTGCTGCTTGGTTTATCCGCTCAAAATATAAAAATAATAACATGAAATTTTCAGGTACATGGGGCAACTAGAAAAAAAAATCATCCTGAGTGAGGTAACCCAGACCCAGAAAGATAAATACAATATGTATTCCCTTATAAGCTGATATTATCTGTTAAGTGAATGATAATCAAGTTACAATCTGTAGACCCAGCAAGCTTAGGTATAGAGAAAGGGACTAGGGGTGGGAGGACAAGGATCTCCCTAAGAAGAGAAAATAACTAGATTTTATGAAAAAACTGGGAGCAGAGGGGGACTGGAACAGGAGGATCAGGTGGGGAGGGGGAAGGAATGCAGAGAGAGACAGCTAGAATTGATGTGCCTTTCATGAGTTGCATGGAAGCCTAGTGTAGTGGAAACTTCCTAAAACATATGAAGGTGATCCTAATGAATACTGGGGGAGACAGAGTCACAACTCAGCCTGTTGTCAAGGCAGTTGGGGTTGCTACTTGAAATTCTGTCTCAAAGCCAAAGCAAAGCAATAAATAAATAAACAAACAAATAAATGATAATGTAAAGTTCCCACAATTTTTGTAATTTTTTTTAAGTTCTTAACTTATGGTAAACATAATTGTGGTGAGCACCGGTCTGTCCACAAATTCTTACCCTGCAAAGTATGTCTTTCCAAATTACTATATACAATACTGACGACTTCAGAAACTACATCTGAAGCCTATTAAATATGTGCAAGTAAATAAGCAGATAAAGATGGTAGGTCGTTAAAAAGATTTTATTTATTTTAAAATTTTAAAAGGTTTTTCTTTTTTTCTTTTTTCTTTTTATTGTGTATGTGTATATGGGTAACTCAAGATGAGTCCTAGTGCCCTTGAAGACCAGCGAGGGCAGGAGATGCCTTGGAGCTGGAGTTATGGGTTGTGACGACTGAAGTCAATGCTAGGAACCAAACATACGTTCTCTCAACCACTATTAAAAAGATTTCATTTAAAAACATATACAGGATCCTTCTGCGTTGCCTTGGCTGGCCTAGAGCTTCCTCTGTAGACCATACCAACCTTGAACTTACAGAGATTTGCTTGCCTCTGCCTCCTAGGGTCTGAGGTTACAGGTGTGTGCCACTATGCCTTGCTATAAAACTCCATTTTTAGTAAGAGGAAAAAAGGAGAAAAAGGACTTAGGGAGAACAACTATTTGAGAGGTTTTCTTTTTTTCCTGCCAAATTAAATATGCATGCTAACATAACCTGGGGAAATGAGAGAGAAGGAGATTAAATACAAAGTGTTTGATCGAGGACTTCTTTACCAAGGCTTGCTATAACGAGAAAATGTCCCTGTGGACAGGTCATTTTTAGTCGTGGGTGCGTCAGAGCCTTGCTGGGGTTTTTTCATACAGAGGTAAACACTATGAAAAATCACAGAACAAAAGATGTTGTGGATTGCTCAGTTTGATGAACAGTCCGAGTGTGTTTCTCCAAGTGGAAGGACTCTACAAACAGAGGAAATCCCCAAGCGGAGGGAACCGCACAAGAAGAGGACCGTGGAGAGCTGCCAAATCGGAGGTAGAATAACCTGGTATTGGGTCTGTGGGCACTTGCAGAGGTTTTCTGGTTCTTGTGTCCCTGAACAAGACCCTGGGCAGAGGCTTGTGAATAGTGGCTGAACAGACAATTTATAAAGAGAACACTTGCAAAGAAGAACCTTATAGGGAAATTAGCACAACATACAACTCTTCTGCACGTGTGTGGTTGAGTCAGCCTAGCCTTAGGGGATTTCCAGTCTGGTGCCTCTTATATGCTAATTTCGACCCCACTCTCCTCCCAAATCTGCTCTCTGGCTGGGGAGGAGGAGCCTGAGTGTTCCTTAGCAACCAGAGCCGTTTTATTTCTTTAGATCCATTGAGCAGCCTGCAAACAGATACTCCATTTAAGATCTAGAATCTAGTCCAGTGAGTGCAAATATGTAATGACAAGGGAGGAGGAAGCGGAAGTTAGCAAGTTTGATAGACAGGGTTTAGAGGGAAAGGGCAAATTTCTGGAGATCAGGGCACTCTGAGGCAGAGATCAGAGTCCGGAGTGAAGAGCAGGGAGCTGGGATGATATGGAGCTGTGGCATAAGAGAAGAAAGCAGATGGGGATGCAATTCAGATTTGGGACTGATGAAATGTTGTATTGTTGGAAAACAAGGCCAGTAAGCAAGCAGGAATGACGAAAGGCAAAGTGGAGTGGGGCAGGGTTAGCTGACTTGCTTCTTGATGCATCCTTGCAGTCTTGGGGTCTCAATTCTTAGATTAAACAGTCTTCCACAACCCCAGTCTATCTGTGGTGCTCAACTACCTGCCAGGAGGCTGGTCTTGCCTAGGCTTCTACCTCCGTGTCTTTTTAACCCAGGAGTCCTTTCTAGGAAGGCTATTGTTACTTCTGTGTGCGATTTCCTTTGCGCATCCGTGATAGTTGTCTGGGCACTCCGACCCAGCTGCTGATAGCGTTTTACTTTCAGGCTTCCTTATTCAGAGAGAGCAGTCCCTGCTCAGGACACTCCCTGCCATTCTAAGCTCTCTAAGGAGCTCAGCCCTGTAGCTTTCTTCAAATTCAAGTCACTGGGGAGGCCTTTTGAAATGCTGGAAAGACAAGAAGACATTTTGTATGTAGGGGAAGAAAAGAAAAGTAACTGAAGAAAGAGTCCAGATCAAGCAGATAACATGAAACACACACACACACACACACACACACACGTGCACACACACACATGCACACACATACATACACATGCACACACACATACACATGCACACACACATGCACACACATACACACGCACACACACATACACATGTACACACATACACATGCACACACATACATACACATGCACACACACACGTGCACACACACATGCACACACACATACACATGCACACACACATACACATACACATGCACATACACATACACATGCACATACATACACACACATGCGCACACACACGTGCGCACACACATACACACANATACACACATGCACACACACATGCACACACATGCACACATACACACGCACACACACAAATGCACACACACACACACACACAAGGACACACACATAGAGACACACTCGAAAGCACACATATACATAGACACACACAGACACAGAGACACATATAAACACATACCTCTCAGGAATGTGAAGACAGTGACAAGAGCCAAGAGGATAACGGGCAGTGTATGAAATCCCCCGTATGCCAGGTAGAAGCGCGAGGCCCAGGTTACCAACTAATCCTCAGAGATTTATACAGAGAAGTAATTTTTTCCCCTATAATTTCCCAAATACCTTCTAGGTTACTACACTGGCTACAAATCCTTCTTTTTTAGGAAAATTTTTAAAAAGATGTATTTAGCTACTGCATGTCCACATGGTTACCATCTGAGCATTTGAGAGTGTACCTCGAAACACATTTAGATATGGATTTCAAAGGGGTAAGACCATTATTTGAATAAACTGTAGGTTAAACATATTTCTAAAAAGAGGGAAGAAGGAATAGTACTGCTGAAGAGATTCATGCCTGGAATTGCAAAGATGTTTATCTAAGCATTGCCAAGCTTTAGAAAGAGTGTTAACCTCTCTTTTGCCAATATTTAGCAATCTTACTGACGGTGCAAGAGAAATTAATGGATAAACCACACCGTAATTGTAGTCAAATATAAAGGTGCAACTGAGGCCATGCATAATGTGTATTTCTTTCCACAGTGACATAGGGAACAATTTGTCCTGTCTGAGATGCCAAGGCACGTCAGCTTTTGATCTTTGGTGGTTGTGAGAGGGTGTGGGAAGCAAGACACATGGGAAAGTGTAGAAGGAATATTCTAGAAAGCTTTAGATATGTGGTTCACATATGAGTCTCTTTTGTTTTTTTCTCCTCCTCCTCCTCCTCCTCCTCCTCCTCCTTTTTTTAAATAAGTGTTACCTTCAACACTTGACACCTTGATGTCTGTTCTAAGGAACTACTGCCAGTCACTTTTACAACCACTTCCTCGTTCTCACAGTGGCTCACTTACCCACCCACCACAGATTGCCACCTGGTGCTAACTTTGGGTCTCAAGCTCTGGGCCTTCTCATTAAGGTAGGAGGGAATGCAAGAAGCTGGGCTGGGGACAGGAAGCTGAGCAGGAGCCATCCTGCTGTTGGTCAGACATGTCCTGTTCTTCCTCCTTTCTCTGCATGCTCTTGGCTGTTGGGACAGTTTCTGAGGACTTGCGTTTTTGGTTTGATTTTTTTTTTTCCTTTCCCACCCTTGCTCATTTCAGAAACTGCCAGGCCTTTAAAACTCTCTCCTTCTTTCTGACACTGTCTCTGTCTGTCTGTCTGTCTTCTCCCAACCCTCCCCCTCACCCCCACCTCCCGGATCTAGTGCCTGCCAGCTCTGCACTTGGACACTGTCCTCCACTCTCAGTCCTGTTGGAGTTGTTTTAAGATGGTCAGACAGATTGTTAGTTTCTTCCACTAAAAGGCTACCATCACTCTGCCCTTATCTGTGCTATTCCCGGACTGACCCCACTGCCTTGTGCATGCCAGGCAGGCATTCCACCACACCCCTGCGATTCTTCTGCTCACCCACTTCCCTGATATTAAGACAAGTAATTTGTCCCAAATTTAGCTTTATCCCAGATCCTCTTCGACCTGACTCAATACATCCTGGCATAATTAAAATTGGGTGAAAGAAGCTAACCAGCCCATACTTGAAATTCATAAAACACTTCTCGGGAGTGAGAAAAAAATATCTTGCATCCTCCCCGCACCCCCCCAACCCCCAACCCCTGCCATTGTTTCTCTGAAGGTTTGATTCTCACCCTTGACACACACAAAACAGTGGCATTCAGTGGCACTCTTTCTCCCGAGAGGATTGTTCAAAGGTCTAAGGCCAAGCTCTGCATTCGTACTCAATGAGTCATTAGTTCTTCCTGTGAACTGGTCTTGCCTCAGATGCAAACACCTGCAAGCATTTTGGAGATAAACCACAGTGAACATATACATTCTGGCATTGGGATGGTATGGCTGAGTTCCAGGCCCAGCTCTGCGATGTCATTAACTAGAGGTAGTATAGCATCATTAGGGCTTAGAAAACTATGCCCAAAAGTGAAGGGACAGAAGCAAAACCTTTGTTTCACCTTCTCTTGTCCTGTTTCTCACTCCCTTTCCTCTTAATGAGGTAAGCCAAAGAAATTAGAATTCCCCTTCCCTGCAGTGGATCCATAGCAATCGCTTCCACCTTTTGTCTAAAACCAGATACAAACTCTGAAAACATTAACTCTAATTTTTCCCTACCTTTTTGACTAAAAATTGACCAGAAGATAGTTTCTAACCTGCCTCGTTGTACCGATTAGGTTTTGGTTTGTTTGTCTGTGTGAGATAGTGTTTCTCTGTGTAACCTCAGCTGTTCTGGAATTCACTCAGTAGCTGAGGCTGGTCTGGAACTCACAGATAATCTCCCTGCCTCTGCCTTTGAGTGCTGGGATTAAAGGCATTTACCACCACCTCCTAGTGGTACTTAATGGTTAGTTTTTTTATTGCCAACTTGATACAATCTAGAAGAGCTACCTGTAAAGAGGAATCTTTTAAAGAGAAGAATTGCGTGGATCAATCTGGCCAGTGACCCAATCTGTAAGAGACTGTCTTCATTGGTGATTGGTGTGAGAAGGTCAGATACACTGTATGATGTCAGTCCTGGGCAAGTGGAACTGGACAATAGAAGAAAGCTAGCAGAGAAACTAGGGAAGCGGATCTCTGTGGGTTTTGCTCTGATCTTGCTCTGGCTTCCCTCGATAATGGCTATGATCTGGAAGTACCAAGTGAAATAAGCCCTTTCCTCCGAGTTGCTTTTGGTCACGGTGTTAATCACAGCAGTAGAAAACCCAGAACACCATTTTATTAAAAGTCAGAAGACGACCCATTCCAAATGGGTCCTGCTCATACCTGGAAAAATGGAGGCTTGTAGAGAGGAGCTAAGAAGTCTTACTGGGTTTTCTTTTTATTTATTACTATGAGAATATACCATTTTTGACTTACATTTCTATACAGATGGTCATGCTTCGTCAAACCTAACCACAGAATTGATCAAATAAATTTGTTATAGCTTTATTCAGCTATATTCAGAAGAAACATCTGAAGGTCCTTACACAATAATAGTAATATCATCCCATCTCCAAACTTACTGTAGAACTTTGTGCATAGAAAATTCTCTCTCTATACTAAACATTGTGATTAATCAGTGATGAAAGTGTTTAACGAACAGCTAAAGTTTCGATTGGTGTTTAAAGGGATATTCTTAGCATAGTCTCAGCTTCCTACGGTTTCTCCTGAGTTGAACACACACTTTCTCCCTAGCTAGTAACCCCTGTTGCCTGCCCTGATCTAAACACTTTATGGCCACACATTTGGCGTAATGGAAGAGCCATTCCTCCCAGAGTCTATCTAGTTGATGAGTTCAATCTAGTTGGCATTCTCTGAGAGTCAGTGCTAGCCCCGTGCCTGGAACACACCCACCAGAGGTATGTCCGAGTTGTTAGGAATTTCTTAGGAGAGTTCCTACCTGGACTTGACTGTCTTGATTAGCCCCTCCTACGTCATCGCTAAAGGTCAATAGGAAATAAAGTCAGTGGGAGGATGGCACCTCCTTTCCTCTCTTCCGCATTTTGAGTGGCCTCATGGTTTATGTTTATCTGTCACTAGAGTTCTTTCCTAGCTCTCCCAGAACTGGCCACTGGTGAGGTTAGGTGGTTTCCAGCGTGTCTCCCCTGCATACTCTCAGCCTTAGGAAAACAGGACAGAGATGCTCCTTGGGAATTGTCATTTCCCCAGTTCCCAGGCAGGACAAGCATTGTTATCTCACAGTGTTTAGGAACTTGTGATCTAAACTTAAGACTCCTCGGTTCAATTTACAATTCCACTCCCACCATCTGTGTGAGAGCTATTCAATTACTTCTACTTTGGTACATTTGTCTGAAAAAACGGGTATTTGAATAGCAGTCTTTATTTCTTTGAGGAGATTAAATAAGTTACCCTTCACAGGCAGTAAGGATGGTATTCTGTCTGGAGCACATAGCTGTTAAGGTAAGTGTTCAATAAATTTTCAGTGGATTAGGAAATGCCATGGTACCTCTAAGCCACCAGTATTCACTAGGCATCATTTAATCAGTATGAATAGTCCAGCTGTTTTGAAAGTCTCTCTCTCTCTCTCTCTCTCTCTCTCTCTCTCTCTCTCTCTCTCTCTC
>NC_034610.1:50541145-50554005 GCF_900095145.1 Mus pahari | reverse complement strand
TCTCTCTCTCTCTCTTTTGACATTTTTTCACCTACTGCCCCTCAAGTTTCATTGTATTTGTGTCAAGTCTACTTGTCTGAACCTTTAAAAGAGCAAAATAATGTTACCATTAAAATTTGACCATGGATTTCTAAACATTATATACAATGCTTAATTGCTTCACATAACACTTCTTGGAATAGATCTGCTCAGTGAGTAGACAGGTAGTAATGTGGAGTGTGGCAGGCAAATTGGGATACAAGGTCAGTGTTTGCATTTATAGCTCTTTGGCATATGTTTATCTGGGTAATTGTATGTGTGTGTTGGTAGTGAACTGGCATGAATAAGACAAAGTTTCTGTTCCATGGAATCTTGAAATTTAATATAGAAGATTATCATGCTAACAGCTAGCTAAATAACCAAGATCCAGCAACTGCTAAGCTCCCTTGTGAGCATGGGGGTGTGTGTACCCTGTTGCAGGAAGGTGTAGTAGCCTTTCTTTATGTCTGCCATGTTCCCAAGTCTGGTGGTACCTGAGTCATAGCTTCGGCTCTTCAGGTTTCACACTATTGGTTTGTACAATACCTCCATCTCTGTACAGCAGAATACAATGTTGCTGTTGGTACATTGTGAAAGGATACATTTTCCCCAGAAAGGACCAAAGAGATAGAGCTATAAAAGGGTAAGCAGCAGTTGAAAAAAAGTCCCTTAAAAGGGTTTCCTATAACTTCCTATCAAAATATAAACCAACAGAGTAGAGTTTAGACCTGGGCACTGTCCACTCCCTGCCCCCCCTGGTTCTTCTTTGTGTCACTTTTCCTCATGTCCACTTGGTCCTAATTGAGACCCTTCCCAAAGTAGATCCATAGTATTCTTCTGGCAGCAGACAGAAGCAGTTGATTTAATCTCTCTGTTCTTTAGTATTTTTTTTTCTTTAACACTAGACTAGACTCAGTCCTGTTTCACCCCAAATGTCAGGGTTGAGTTGTTCCACTCTCGGACAGCTCTCTTCATTATGATTATCAGTGTTAATGCCCCACCATTAATCCTTATGGGCATAGTGGGAGTCTTCCCACTGAATGGATGGGAAAGGTTACCATGGAAATAAGTTTTTATCACTGATTCACTGCAACCCGTAGAACTGATGAACCACATCCTGTTTCCCAGTTGTACAGGGTGAAGCCACAAACTTGGCATCTCTTATATGACCAAATACATAAACAAAAGCTCTAGAATCTATGCCAGGGAAACATTCCTCAGACTCAGAGTAATGACACAGTTTACAATGTATTTAAGTGGGTGATGCCATGCAATTACTGCTAAGAACTGTTAGTAGGGCACACAGAAAACATTACCTGTTTCCAGTTCTGGTTTCTATGTGGTGGTACCATGGAAATACATAAAATGCCCACGTAAAAACAAAACTCCTGCACGTTCACATTTGAGACCCTCCTTTGGAGGGGTTGTTGTAGTCTATCATCTTGCAGTAAACTGAAGACTACATATTAATATATATCAATCTCTCTATATCTATTTTTATTGATTATTCAATTTTCAAAAGTAATAGGTTGATCTATATGGAAAAATTACACTTGTGGGTTTTCAGGTCTATCGTCTAATGCATTACAGAAAGGCAGAGTAGCAGCACTTCCTCCAGGGATATGCAAGTAGGAACAACTTTCTGCTTTCACCATCCCATCTTCCTCCTCCAGCAGCTGTCCAAACTTACAGCTTTCCTGCCCTGTTATTTTTCTCTAATAAAATTGTCCTCCAGCTTCTCTCCAAGTCTCTTCTAAATTCTTTTGCTAATGACATTAACACCCAAAGGGAACCCTGACTTCCCCAGGAACACCATTGTTTCTGTGCTTGTTTGGGCCCAAGTTTGGAATTTTTAAAAAACTGATCGCTGTACTTATTATGAAACGTTTATGATATTTGAAAATAGATATTAGCATAATAAAATTGTGACTAGATTTTATGAATCAAGACAATTTATTTTTGCTCCTGAGTAGAAAAATCAATTTGAACTATTCTAATAAACCATAGAGTTTCTTTTATTATACCTGAAGTCTAAATGTTCTGGGTTTTACAAACAAATGATGAATGTATCCAGGAAAAATAAAATGAAAACCACAAAATTCCAAAGCTTAGCATCATTGCTAATTCTGTCACGTGTCTGGAATGCATGTCAGGTATATTCATCTAGAACACCTCTCATCTTGTTGGCAACATGTTCAAATTAGATGACGTGCTTCTGCTTCAAGGCTCAAAGCCACGCATTCAAAGACTGCTCTTTTCTTTTGAAGGATTCCATTCCCATTTGTATTAAACCTTTGATTTCAAAACAGAGGTCTTTGGAAATGCAGGCAGTCTAGGCACAATTGTAGCATTGAGCCTCTTCATTCTAGGCCTCAGGGAAGAATGAGTCTTAGAGTACCTGTCCCCTCCAACATCACCTAGAAGGGCCAGTGGTTGGGGAACCACCACCTTGAAGGTGAGACAACTAAACTAGTTCTTACAGCCCATCTAAAAAGACTTCAGAAAGGAAAAGCAGCATAAGTCTTTCAAAGAAAGACTGCTGAATGGATTTAGAGGAAACAAAGTTATTATTAGTGGAGAGTTGACAGAGGAAATCATGTGTTAAGAAAACATGCCTCAAAACCAAGACAGCCAGAGCTTTAAGGAAAGACACAGAGTAATGGAACTGTGAAAACATGAGCTGGCACAATGCCACCCTCAGGCTGTAGTTTTGGATTCATTCTGGTGGGGTTGTCTAATCTAGGTGGGGATTATTTTGAGCATATGGCCCTAATTACCTTCTCAAGGTCACCCCAGGAATCTAAGGACCATGTTTAAAACGCAAATGACTAGGTTTGGAGAAAAGGCATGGAAAGACATTGAGATCACTCTCTCCACCCCATGACTGGTTGCTGCCAAACCTGCTCAGCACTCTCAAATTGCTGCAGCTAGCTGGGGGTGCACTTTTGCAAACTATGCGAGAAGGAAGACACCAGACAATCTTAGTTTAGAGTCAACAGATAACACAGTGGCTGGGTGCAGAACCTAGCATCCTAAGTTTCTCAACTATTCTATGTTAGACATCTTCCAGTGGCAGATCTACCACCTGAACTAACAGCCCGTGGCCTTCTACATTATGACTCCTTGATCCCACAGTCCAATAGGAAATTCCTTCCTTCTGCCTTCCCTCTTCCTCTCTCAGACCTGGAAATCCCACCTTCTTCTCTCCCCAGTGATTGGCTTCTTGTATTTATTATTCTAATCAATTAGGGGAAAAATCTGCTACAGAAAATAAATTGGTTATGGAAATCTTGGAAATGGTGAGAGCCCTGAACTTGAGTGGGAAGAAAAGAAAGTTGTTTCCGAAGCTGGTATTAAAGATTCACGCCTTAATCATTACAAACATCTTCATGTTTGTGAGTGAGAAACCACACACATTCCAGTAATAAACAAACCTGAAACCATTCTACAGTTTGGGGAGAAACTCCAATCATGTTCTTATGTGGTGTTTCCTTCAGGACTGCCAAGGGACTTGCATGAGGGTCTCATCAACACTTCTCCCCAATCCTGGTTCCCACCTTTCTTGGGAGAAGGAAAGTTCCCTCATTTCGAGCCCGTAAGATATTTAATATAATCAATAAAACCCTTCCCTTTCCTTTTCTGCAGTCTGTCAGGAAAAAAAGGTGTATTAATATCTGCTCTTTGACAGTTAAGGAGGAGTCAGCCCCAGCATAGCAGGGGGCCAGCAGCTTCCTGGTTATCACAATGAACAATAGAGCCGAAACATTTTCCAGTTGGAAGGTGGCAGCACAGCAAGCCCATGGTGTCCAGGGCTGCTGCAGGCCTCTAGAGCAGGCGTTACACAGGAAGGTTTCATTTGTTCAGTTGGGGTGCTAGGAACTGAACTTGAATACTTTGGAAGTGCAGCAAGCACCCTAAACCACTGAGCCACGTCTCCAGTTCCTTTAATTTAATTAAAAAAAAAAATTGAAATAGATTTCAAATACCCAGATTGGCCTTGAACCAATTATTGAGCCAAGGATGGCTTTAAACTGGTCTCCCTGCCTTCACCTCCTCAGGGTTGGGATTACCAGTATGTGCTTGGTTGATTTGGCAGCCTTGTGTATACTGGGCAAGCACTCTACCGACTGAGCTAGATTCCAAGGCCATGGGGGCATTTTATTTTTATTCACTTTATCTCTCCCTTCCCAGTCTCGTGTTCACGTACCCCTCCCCCCATTTTTACTTCCCCTTCTCTGCAGAGATACCACGGATACCAGTCTGCCCTGGGACATCAAATCACAGCAGGACTAAGTATATCTTTTCCCACTGAGGCCAGACTGGGCAGCCCAGCTAAGGGAAGGGGGATCCAAAGTTAAGCAACAGAGTCAGAGTCAGTCCTCACACCAATTGTTAGGGGACGAACATGAAAATCATGTTCATATATACTATAAATGTATAGGGGGGTCTAGGTCCAGCCCATTGCATGCTCTTTGGTTGGTGGTTTTGTCTCTGTGTGCCCCCATGAGCCCTGGTTAGTTGACTTTGTAGGTCTTGTGGTGTTCTTGACCCTCCCAGGTCTCTCAATCCTTTCCCCCAACTCTTCAACAAGTCTTCCTGGGTTCAATTTTTAAAACTAAAGCTTTGTAAAGATAATGGCAACCCATAAGAGATGGAGATTGGACTAATCATTATGGGCCTGAATTCGGAGTGGAGTTCTCTTAATCTATAGTGCACTGCATTGTATTAAACAAGTTTGCTACCACATCTCTTAGAAAACAGAGCTTTGGTTGTCGACGCTGACATTTCTTTCTTCTATTTCCTTATTGCTTTTGTCTGGAATTTATTGCCAGGAGAAAAATAAACAATTTAATAACGTGCTAGGACATTCTGCCAAAATAGTCTCTAGAGAGCTTTACTCAATTTATCCTGCTGTTAAAAATATGTAAGTATGTCATTTGAATTCTCATTATAAAGAGTAGGCCACTGAGAGTTTCCACATTTTATTTTACCCAGGACCAGCTATGGCATCCATAGTAGCAATCAGCTTCCAAACTTTAGTAACACAGAACAACTTGGGCTTATATCTTGCTCAGAGCCTCTACCTTTTGCAGTAAGATGGATGCCCTGGCCTGTATTGTCCTCCTCTGGAATCCTATTTAGAATAGTTCTAGAGGATTTGGAATTTACTATTTCATGTTCTGGCTCCTGAGTGAAAATATAACATGTTCATAGCCCCATTGGTCATTAAAAAATCACATAAATCATAAATCTTGTAAGGAATATAATTCTAATATGCATCAAGGGGAGGGGGAGAGATTGAATTTCATGGCCATTCCTGTGCCGTGTGTGTGTGTGTGTGTGTGTGTGTGTGTGTACCTCTCTCTGGTAAGAGAGGTCAAGCAATGGTCTTTTGTGAATTACTCATTGATGTTGCTCTTTTATGTATATTAAGCTGGATATGTTGGTAGAACTTAGTAGAAAAGTTGAACAATTTGAATCATTCTCACATTATGAAGCAAGGATCATCTACTTCCTCTGTTCTGCACCTTTCCATTTCCCACCTACATAGTTTCCCCCAGCAAACAATCTGGGAGCAGGTAGTGGGTTGTCCTCTGGTGTGAAACTCACTCCGAGCAACATGTCTTATAATGTTTCCAAATAGAGACATGGACCATGAGCAATATGTGGTGATCTATGATTGTCTCGTTGTACAATAGAAGCTGTCAGTGTGCAAGATTCATACTTCCAGACAGCTGGCTTTCCAGGAGGCACCTCTCCGTTGCAAGGGACAGAATTTTAGGGAAAACCACACATGTACTGCCTCAAGGGAAAAGTGCAGGCTTTTCTTACGTGCCGCTTGGCCAAAAAGGTGGCATCAAATAATATCATCTGAAATCTCTTTCCATTCTTCACCTGCCATGCTTGTTTTGGTCTGTGTTCGTTTCAGTCCGCAAAGAGTTTTTCTCAATGGCTGTCAGGGGAGGCTCTGCAGTTATGTATATGGGCTTCAACCTGTATCATTCTTAGAACGCTGAACTCCAGGAACTAGGAGCCAGCCTTCTTTACCCACAACAATGAAAGGAGTCAATTCTCAAATAAAATGGTGTATATTTTGAAGTACAATGTGATGCTTATGTATATGTAATATGATAATTAAGCAAGCTAATCAATTCATTTGTTAACTTGGTCACTCATGTTTACGGTAAGAACATTTGCATTTTTTCTTAGTTATCTTGAAATATGACATACTATATTACTGAGTAGGCTCACTGTATTGCTCAGTAGATCTTAAACAAATTTTTATTCATCTTTTCTAGCTGATGGTTTGGCTAACATCTCCTTATTATTCCCTCCCCCAAAACTACACATACTACTCTATTCTGTACAAATTAACAAAGTAATGGTGATTCCTGCCCCTCTGGTTATGACTACACTCATGTCCTGTAGTGGGTTAGGTGATAGGGGAAGTCCTTTCTTTGCTTACCTAATCACCAGCTCTAACAGCAATCCTCCAAAGGAAAAGAGGCTTGAAACTGCACAAGTCCCCACAAACAGAGTAAGCTGCCTGCCTGCGTCTAGATGCCATGGTTTCTATAGAATCATTCTGGAAGAGATGAATTATTGATGACAGAACTCTTGTTAAAGTTGCTCAAAACATCTTCACCATCAGTCTCAACATCCATAATCTGGCTTGGGTTAGATGGATGCTGAGCACATGTTGTAAGTCTCTGCAGTTAGTCATATCTTAATTGGATCCTATCTGCATCAATGTATTGCCTAGATTACTTCATAGTCTGTTTTGGTACTGGCTCTTCCTCTACAACTTGGCAATAATAATAGTACTATGTTTTGCTTGTGTGGATTCCTTATGTTAATTTATGTAAAAGTCTTACCACACTGCTTAATGCAGTAATAGAAAGAGTAGACACTGCCTATTATCATTCTACAGCAACTACTACAACTCGGCAATCCACACTGTGATGACCTGATTTCATCTAAGTCATTTAGAGATCTGAATTTAGCTCTACTATTATCTTTGAACTTTATTATAGACACAAATATGAGGGCAATGACATGAAAGATTTCAAGTACGTCCTGAAGCAGATTGCAGGGAGAGGAGAAACCGGATTTTCCAGAATCCATATGTCTCAGTGTTGACTATGTTGAACTTGAGGTGCTTGCATGATGACAAAATGGAGACGTCTCATTTGCAATTCTATTCTGTACATAAGGACATACTCAGGTTTGGAGAAAATCCTGCAAAATTCATTTGCAAATGTCAGAGATTCCAAAATGCTCAAACTGAAGAACGGTTTGTGTATGCTTTCTTCCTTTGCAGACTTTAACATGACATGGACAGCTCTACTATCACAATATAGTTTTAAAAGCCTTTCATTAAATAATGAAGTGCTCTCTAGGAGCTGTGTTTTACCTTTTTATGTGGCAAATGTAAATTAATTAATTAATTAATTAATATTGAGAACTGACTACCTACTTGTACATGGATCATGTATACACTGGTTCCCCATTCCTCTGGGCTTCCTGTTTCCAGTCAAAGATTTTGAGCACTGAATCCAATCAGGCATAACTTGAGGTCCTGATGTTATTCACAGCCAAGGCTGTAGAGACACAGGAAGTTGCTATGCAAATACACAAGGAAGAGGCAGGGTTGGAAGGGAAAGTGGGAAAGGAGTCCTGAAGGAAGTCTAGAAGAAACATGGCCAACAAGAAAAAGAAGTAAGCATTCTTACCAGGGTCAAAGCAAGAGATGGGGTTAATTGGAGGGAATGGCCAAACTTTAACATCCTAAAGAAAAGTATAGGTTGAGTGAACATGATATATTTATTTTGCCAATGAGAAGATCATCCTTGTGATGGGACAGAGGAGAGGAAGTTTTTCCTCTGTTTTAGAAACATTGAACTTGTTTAATATGATAACTGAATGGGGATTTTTGAGATGGTTCTTTCAAACTGCAGAATAAAAATGTGTTTTACTGACTTAGTAGGAAGACGTCTGAGTGAAAATTCTTGCAAAGCAGTGAATAATTGATGGGGTTTACTGATAGTAAGACTGACTCAGGAAAATTTTACACCTATGCAGGAGATTCTTAAGACTTGCTGGTCTTGAGATGTATACATTATGGGTTATTGTAACTCCAAAAATTTTAAAATCAAACTTAGTGCCGGGCGTGGTGGTGCACGCCTTTAATCCCAGCACTTGGGAGGCAGAGGCAGGCAGATTTCTGAGTTCAAGGCCAGCCTGGTCTACAGAGTGAGTTCGAGGACAACCAAGGTTATACAGAGAAACCCTGTCTCGAAAAAACAAACAAACAAACAAACAAAAAATCAAACTTAGTAATCAATTCTTCCTGTTTTTATACAAATTTCTTTTTATAGTCTTCCAATTCTTTCCCTGTTGGAAGAACACTGGAAACAATTTTGTACTTTTCTTTTTCATTGGTCAATTCCTTTTATCTTGAGTATCTTTAGAATCTTTGCCTTTTATTTTTTTTTTTTTACTTTTTAAAATACTTTCATATTTCTTTGAGAGTCTTCTGCAATGTATTTGGCTCATGCTCATCCTCATCTCATGCCCGTAACTCTGACACATTGCCTATACCTTCCCAGCCACCTCAACTTCATGTTCTCTTCTTGATTGCTTGTTCGTTTATTTTCAAGGTTAAACTGTCAACTCCAATTTCTGATATTCATATGCTCCTCAGTATGGAGCCATCCACTGGAGCATGGTCAATCTACCAAGAGCAACACCCTTAAGGAAAACTGACTCTCCCTCTCCCACAGTTGTTATTTGCCCATTGCTCTTTGGTTAGGGTTTGGGATTACCCAACCCTTCCCAATCCATGCAAGAATGTTGACTGGCTTGATCTTGTGTAAGGAACCACAGCTGCTGTGCGTTCATGAGTTCACTGGTGTTCTCACATCCGGAGGACACTGTTTTGCTCCAATTCTCCTGACATCTGACTCTTCCAATCTTGTACACCCTCTCCCAATCTGGTTTCATGCCTTCTGTAATACGGATGCTACTGAGGCTCTGTTCATAGCTGAGTCATCTTCAGCCATTTATTTTCTCTACCTTGACTAGTTCTGAGTTTCTGTGTTAACCACTACGTAATTCACAAGTCAATGTCTCTGACGAAGTCTGAGCTCGGCACTAAACTGTGGTTAGTGAGATATGAATTTAGAAGACAATTGGGTACGGACTATGTCCATTTAACACGATAATGGTAGCTGGTTTACCTCTGGAGCCTATGAACTCCAACACAGTACCAGGGGTGTGCTTCCTTCTTTGGAATGGAACTGAAATCATGTCAGAAAACACGTAGGTAATTTCATAACATTGTGCCACTATTGCACCTACGATGGTATCATGCCAGGTCTGTCCTCACTATAGCTTTTAGGGTTCACAACTGGGTAAGACCGTTGATGACACACCAGCAGCCTATATAACAAGTACAACACCAAAAACCTAGCCAGCAGGGGGAAGCTTCCATGTGGTATCGGCTTAATTTCTCCACGTTCTGTGACCGAATTGCATGATGTCTTTAGCAGTAGAATCTTACGAACAAATTCTGTTGGGCAGCTAAGCACAACAGCATTAGCCTGTATTGATTTATGAGTCTCCTGAATATACCTCCTACCAATAGTTCTGGGGGGGAGGCATCCCATACCTGCTCACCTGGCACTGGGCTTTTACTTTGGCAACCTGTCTATTCTAGGCTAAGCATAATCCCTCATAGAAAATTCTAATCAAACTCTTCTATATGGATATACATATGTGGGAAACTCATAAACTAATAGGTGTACATGATGTGTGTTTTTGAAACATAATCTTTCTTAGAGTGAGTTATCTCTCCTTCCCCCATCTCTGTTCTACCCTCCTATCTGACTCCTCACTTAAACCCTCCTCCTCATTACTCCCTGTCCGCTTCAGATAATTTTGAATATCTTCTTCTTAATCACGGTGATATAATTTGTTTCTGTGGATTTCTACTGAATGGGAAGCAATTTAAAATGTCATTTAAAATCCTAAAGATGTATCTAAATGAGTGGGCTCACTTATTCAGCTCATGTGTCAGGACTGTCCTATCTGTTTTCTAGCTCCAGTGAACAGCCACTCTTCTGTGCATGCCTCAGATTGTTCTCTAGTCTTTCATGTGTTTCCTGACTTTAGGTGAGCTATTACCTCACCGAATGCTTCTTCCCATGGACCTTCCGTCTGTAAACTACATCATTTATAGTCAGCAGAGGGATTAATGCTTCTGTGAAATTTCCCATCAGCCCTTTCCATCTGTGCACATTGTGCTTCAGCATACTATATTCCTTTTTCCTTCTGACACTGAACCAAAAAGATTTCTCAGCCCAAGTTGTTTGGCACAGCCATAGGAAGTTCCTGCTAGTTTTGATCCTCTATGGTGTTTCTCAATTTCAGGGGCCAGTTTACAGAACCCTCTAAAGGAAATCTTAGGAGCCACTGGTTGAAGATGGAAGAACTATTGGAAACATGTACCCTGTATCTCTCATTTATGGCTTCAGAAAGTTCTGTCTGAACAGCCATGCATGCACAGGACCATTGCAAAGGTGAGGCATAAGTGATGCTAAACTACTAACATCTAAGATTGTATCATTATAAAAACTGCTGTAATCTTAATGTATAGTTCTCATTGCAGCTTGTATACAACTTCATTTTAAGTTATATTGTTGGACTAAAATGCTCATGGCTTTGCCATCCCTCCACTAAATTGTGGTTCAGTTTGTCCTAGCATTACTAGTATTAGCCCCCAAAATTGTTTCACAAACTCTTAATTAATTAATTTATTGTATGTGTGTGTTTGCCTGCACATATATAAACCATATGTATGCTGGAAGAGGTCAGAAAAGAGCATTGTACTGTCAGGAACTAGAGTTACAGATGGCTGTTAACCACCATCAGTGTGTTGGGAATAGAACTCAGGTCTCTTAACTGCTGAATCATCTCTCGAGGCCCCACAAGCTCTAACTTTTAGTATATACTGTTCTTTTCTCAAGTTAATTTTGACTCAGACCTCCCCATCCCCAATTTGTGTTGTACGATACAGACAACACAAATGTTTCCATTGTAACCTTTTTGTGTTTGTGTTGGTCTGTATGCATGTATATCATGTACTGGCTAGTTAACTTACAGACAACCTGGAAAGAGGTAATCTCAACTGAGATATTAGTACCATCAGAGTGGTGTATAGGCAAGTCTGTGGGCATTTTTTGACTATTGATAGATATGGGGGGCACCTAGCCCACTGTGGGGGACACCACAATTGTTGGCGGTCCTGTGTTGTATAATAAAGCAAGATGAGCTATGTTTCTCCAAGGTCTCTGGTTTAGTTCCTTTCTACAAGTTGTAGGCTCCTGTATTGTCCTTCTTAACCATAAACTGCAGGATGAACAAGCCCTTTCCTCCCCAGGTTGGTTTTGGTCTCTAGGATAAACATATCTGTCTGAATGCGCACAAATGTTCTTAGCACAGTTGGGTGTAGGCTGAAATATGACTCAGAATATCTTCCTTATATTTTGAGACAGAATCTCTCACTGAAACTGAAATTTACTGACTTGCAAGACTAGCTGCCCACTAAGTTCCATGGATCTTGCCATCTCTGCCAGTGCTTCACTTCTGGGATTATAGGAAGGCTGCTCTGCCCAGCTCTTACACGGGTGCTAAAGAGCTAACTCAGGTTCATGTTAGTGTGGCAAGCACTTTAGGAACTGAGACTCCACCCCCTGAACCAGTTTAAAGTATCCAGCATGGTAGCATTAAATAAATTCATAATGATGTGCCAACATTATTGTTGTTTATCTACACAAGTATTCTCACCTTGTGGAATAGAAATCTGATGCATATTAAACGGCTTCCCTCTTCTTATCTCCCCAAGTGCCAGACACTACCATTTTATTAACTGATTTTATAATTTTTAAAAGCAGCTAAAATATATCAGTCCACACTGACCTCTGCCTGTCCCTTGATTTTCTGCTTGGTATCTTCCAAAAGAGAGAGTTCAGAAAAGAAAACAGTGTTCATATTTACAAGTGAGTGGATCTTGTAACTGGCCCAAGGTTTTCTCTTTTTTAGGAAGTATGGTAGGTGCGAAAGTTATATATTTATCTAGTAATTATAAACCTAAGAGTTCCTTCTTTTCGGAGTAAAGAATGATCAATATTAGACCAGCATTCAAATGTAGATGTGATTCTGAAGTTTATAATTTATTATTTGCATTTTCATCAGTGCCAAGTGCAACGGTGGTTTGCACAAATGAACACACACAGCAGCAGTATTTTAGTAAAATTGAATAATAGCCATTTGTAATCTGAAAGGTAATTCCATTATGGCAAGCTTCCTGGGAAAAATCAAATGGACTGTTTTAAAATTTGGGTTCATTGTTTAAAATTACAAGTTTATCCAATAATAAATACAGTTGTCATTTGGCCTTTGAATTGTTGGTAAAAAGAGGTGGTTTCTTAGAAATTGTTTCATTAATTCTCTCTCTCTTTTTCCCCTAAAAGATCAAACCCTGGTTTGGAAAGTAGGACAGATTGTGAAGGGAAGCAAAAGATAATTGTTGTTCCAGTCAAAACTAACAACTCTTTTAGTTCTTTCTAAGCCCCTTTCTTTGTTCTAGGGTTAAATAATGGATTTTTTTAACCTAATTTAATAATAATGAGTGATTCTTAAAATTCTAGAGAGCAGAAAATGGTCTTGTTATTTAGGATTACTTTAGTAAGTAATCAGTAGAAGTAGATCTTAGAAGTACTGGCTACTAAACTCCAGCACACGGTTATAAGAACATTATTGTAAGTAATCAGTAGAAGTAG
>NC_034610.1:50538641-50540560 GCF_900095145.1 Mus pahari | reverse complement strand
ACTCCAGCACACGGTTATAAGAACATTATTGTAAGTAATCAGTAGAAGTAGATCTTAGAAGTACTGGCTACTAAACTCCAGCACACGGTTATAAGGACATTATTGTTATAGAGAAGCTTTTAAGACATTTCATTTTTAGATTAAAAGTCTCATTAATTTGAATTAGCAATTATTTAAACATTTATAAAAACAGGTTAGCATGGCATTTCATTTATTTGTTATGAAAATCGATGGTTAGAGAACTTTTAAACTCTATTTACAGTGTTTAGAGAAACAGCAAACAAGGTACGGGTCTTGGTTATAGAATTAATACCAATTAAAAAGAGTCACAGTTACTTAGCTACATGAATATGTTGATGTAAAAAAAAAAAACAACAAAAACCATATCTCTCATCTCAAAGGGAATAAGAGATAGTTTATTCTAGAGCCATTTTGAGTAACTGCGTCCTGGGAATATAATTTAGCTTTTCTCAAATTACATGTTCCAATGTGGAAGCAGTTTTGTGAAATTTTATAGTTTCAAAGCACAAGAAAAGTCATAAATCAAGGGATGTTAAAAAAAAAATACATTGAGGGGTAAATCAGAAAGATCAGTAAGCAAGAAATGGCAAATGGGAAAGCTTCACTGTGTATGGGTCCAAGACACCATCTGATGGCATTCTTAGCTTTTGGGTTGGTGGACGACAGTGGTCTGCAAAAATTAATAGATTTCAAAGGTTCTCATTACATTAGTCTCCAGATGTTAGTTCTGACAAAGAGGTGGTCAAAAAATAGCTATTCTGGAGGGTTAGAACTAACCCACGATAAAGTATTTAGTTAGCCTCTGGACCTATTACAATCTCTCCAGAGTATGGCAGTTTCTGTCAATCAGTCTCCGCAGACAGAGCTGTTCAGGAGTTTATAATGACATCTTGATTCATTAATGCTACGGGATGGATCTTTAATGTCCTCTAAAAGCATACATGCTTAAGACTGAGTGTTGTGATTATAAAAAAAAGAGAGAGCTATAAGAATACGTTTTAAGGGGGTGTGGTGAGGTTTGGGGTAAGGAGATGTCTCAGTGGGCCCATGCTGAGGCATCCCTTCCCTTGAGGGACCAGTCACAGGATGGTATAGTATAGAACAGAGTTTATTCAGGGCATGGGGAGGGGAGTTAAGAGGGTAGGAGAGGCAGAGAAAGACAGAGAGAGGGAGAGAGTAGAGAAATAGAGACTGGTCATGGCCACGTGGGGAGAGGGCGAAAGGGAAGGGGGAAGGGAAAAGCCCAAGAGAGCAAGAGAGAAGCAAGGGGGAAGCAGGGGTAAGAGAGAGGGGGGAGGGGCAAGCAGCCCCTTTTATAGTGAGCCGGGCCTACCTGGCTGTGAAAAGGTAATTGTGGGGCGGAGCATACCTGGCTATTGCCAGGTAACTGTGGGGGTGGAGTTTAGACAGAATGCTAACACTTAGTCCTCAGTGTGGCTCTATTTGCAAGATGGTAGAGCCTTTATTAGCCATATTCTTGCCTTGAACTTTCACACCATCGGTGGGGTACCCTTGGGGTACCCTTTGAAGTGTTAATGGGTCTCCAGTCCCCTTTTTCTTTTAGTACATCTGGTTATGCATGTGGGTCTGCTCTGGCACATTTTCTCCAATGTGTCCCTTCATCATGGACTCAAAAACAATGCAGCCAAGAGAGTATGGACTTCACCTCTAAAGCACAAGGTGGAAGAAACCTTTGCTGTGTATGTTTATTATCTCAGGCGTGTGTAGTAACCATAAACTGACTATCAGGCAATCGAAATCTGAGTTTATATTTGTATAAGTCGATGGCATGACTGCTCCAACTGCTTCCCCTTGAGTTTCATTATAGATATGAGGGGTGGACAAACATGAGAGGAGAGAGACAGGGTGAGTGAGAGAGGGAGAGAGAGAGAGAGAGA
>NC_034610.1:50525066-50538546 GCF_900095145.1 Mus pahari | reverse complement strand
GAGAGAGAGAGAGAGAGAGAGAGAGAGAGAGAGAGAGAGAGAGAGAGAGAAATAGTTGAAATAACCTTGTGAGGAAATGAGGAGGAAAGCCCCTGAGCTGGAGATGGCTAGGGTAGTTAGTTAGGGTAGTTAGGGTAGTTAGGGTAGGGGTTAGGGGGTGAGAAGAGCTACAGGTTGTTTTGGTACTGGGGAAGCTTGGAAGTCAGCCTGCTCTTTGGTAAGGCACCACTGTTAGCCCATTGTCCCAAGTTTCTTCTGGATCTGACAATATTAGTGTTATATACTTAGAGCCGACAATATTAGTGTTATATACTTAGAGCTGACAATATTAGTGTTATATACTTAGAGCTGACAATATTAGTGTTATATACTTGGAGCTGACAATATTAGTGTTATATACTTGGAGCTGACAATATTAGTGTTATATACTTAGAGCTGAAAATATTAGTGTCATATACTTAGAGCTGACAATATTAGTGTTATATACTAAGAGCTGACAATATTAGTGTTATATACTAAGAGCTACATTTCTCTTAAGCAACCTCAAAATTTTGGTTCTGTGTCTATATTTGTGAGTCAGGCACGTAGGATTTAACTTGAACTTTTTGGTTAGGAACTTTCTTGTTAAGGCGAACAGGTTCAACATCAGAGATTTGGGGAAGACGGTGACCTAAATAGAGTACTCTAGATTTCACAACTTAACTCCATTCCAATTGTCTGCCTTTCCCAAGACAGCTTCGGGCTGAGTGAAAGGAGGTGTTTGTTTCTTTCCCTTTGCTGAGCTGAGGGCCTTTGAGACTCAGAGCCTTGGGCTAGGGCATTGGATGATTTTCTCTTCCCAGCTTGTTTTGATAATATTCCCTGAAAAAAGCAACTTAAGGAAGAAAAGTTTTGTGTGTGTGTGTGTGTTTTGTCATTGTTGAGTTTTGTGTTTGTTTGTGACTCACAGTTCTAATAATCTGTCATATGAGAGGGAGTCACTGCAGTAGGAACTTGAAGTAACTGGTCATATTGAATCCAAAGTCTGGAGCAGAGAGCAATTAATGCATATTAATGTACATTAATGCATATATATATATATATATATATATATATATATATATATATATATATGAGTGCTCAGCTCATTTTATCAACTCTTATGTGATCCAAAATCTGTTGCCTAGGGAATGGTTCCACCTGGAGTGGGCAGGTCTCCTTTCCTCAAATAATGTAATCAAGACCTATTCAGAGGCTCATATCCCAAGTCATTCTAAGTTTTCTCACACTCTTAGTTGAGAAACTAACTACCAGAGTCATTAATCAACAGATACTCCAAGCTGTCCTAAGACAAGATATCTTGCATGTTTGTAGATTCCCATTTCATTGTCTTCCAAAGGGGGGAAAATCAATATTTTAAAAAAATCAAGTATGGGCAATATGGCCATCTTTAGGCTCATTGCCTATATTCAGGTATATGTTGTGAGAATGGTAAGTGTTTAGCAAAAGCATTTGTACTACCTGTGGGTCAAGGAAAATCCTCTTTGCCTTGAATGGAGTCTCACAAATATTTGATGTTGGAGAAAAATTGACATCAAAATTGCTGTACTTAAAAGTTTCTTGATAAGATGTTTAAAGAGACCTTCTTATAAACATTTGCTTTAAAAAAGAATGAAAATTACAAAGTCTGTCAACGGAATTCTCAGTCATCAAAAGCAAATATAGAAAGACACAAGATCCTCTGTCACTCTTGAATATCCTACAAGATGTGTGTATTTTAAGGTGAAATGATATAAATTATCATAAAAAGAGATTACATTGTGCTAGTCAGGGTGCTCTAGGAAAACAGAACAGAAAGCATAAATTCGTTATTGCAAAGGATGTTTGATATGTTTTGTCATGCAGCAGCATGAGGTGGCAGGAGGGGGTGCGTTAGGGGATTCATGCTGAGTCCCCCAACCCCACCCCGTGTGTCCGTGTCCATGTCCGTGTGTGTATGTGTGTGTGTGTGTGTGTGTGTGTGTGTGTGTGTGTGTGTTCAGTTGCCAGTAGGGGTGGGAAAGCAAGAGTCACGGAAAAATTGTAGCATCTTGGCTAGGATTATTATATGATTTTTAAAAATTAATTTTGCTTTTTACTCATAGTCTTATATAGCCCAAACTGGCCTCAGATTTGCCAATTAGTCAGAGATTCTCTTGAATATGTGAGTCTCCTGCCTCCATTTTGTAAGGGCTGGGATTACAAGTCTTTAAGACCACTACCAAGTTGATGAGGTACTGGAGACTGAACCCAGAGATTCCTGCATGATAAGGAAGCTCTTTGGTAACTGAGCTACATTTTTAGTTCACAGATTATTTTTAAATACTACAGAGATGAGGAAGGGTGTCCTGTAAAGACCATCACTAGTATGGCCATTAAAACAGAAAAGATATAAAATAACCAATTAATATACGTGAAATAATAAAATCATAACGGTATAACAAGTAAAATGAAAAGGGAAAAGATAATGTATAATCAAATCACTAGTACAACTCTGCATACATGTTTATAGGAGCAATTGTCCTTGACAAAAGTGCAATGCACAAAGGGTAGAATTTAAAGTGAAAATGATATTATAAACACAACACTGAAAACTGTGCCTATGTCATTTTATAAAAGTGGCAGAATAGTCATGAGTGTTAAATGATTCAAACATATATATGTATATAAATATATCTATTACAATAAAGAGGATACCTTAACCTCTGAAAGTCTTCAGTTTCCTTATAAAAGGCATTTAAAAGATTTCAGCTGGTAAGCTGTAATGAAGTGATGGAACAAGGGTGTGGTGGTTTAAAAGAAAAAGGGTTTCATTGGCTTACAGGAAGTGACACTATTAGGAGGTGTGGTCTTGCTGGGTTAGGCATGGCTTTGTTGGGGGAAGTGTGTCTCAGTTCACTTCTTGCTGCCTGTGGATCAAGACGTAGAACTCTCAGCTCCTTCTCCAGGACTGTATCTGACTCCACACCACCATGATTTATGACTTGATAATAATGGACTAAATCTATGAACTGTAAGCCAGCCCCAATTGACTGTTCTTCTGTATAAGACTTGCTGTGGTCATGGTGTCTCTTCACAGCCATAAAGTCATGAGACACATGGTCGTCACAGTCTGCAATCTTATGTAGTGGGGATGTGGCTCAAAGGGTGAAGTGTTTGCTGTGCAAAGGTGAGGAACTGACTTTAAACCTCAGAAGCCATATAAAAGCTGATTTGATAGCCCGTCTCTGTAATCCCAGTGATCTGATGTGAGATGGGAGGCAGGGAGGCAGACTCTTCAGCTCACAAAAGTGGCAGCCTGGGCCGCATAGCTAGAAACAAACTGGAAGACAGAGATTGTGCTGTCATTCTGTATGTGTTCTGTGGCATGTGTGCACATGCACACACACACACACACACACACACACACACACATACACACACACAGAGAGAAAACTGGAATCTTTAAAGATATGTGTTTATTTCTAATTTTCTATATTTATAGGACATGATGCATTTTAATACATGTATAAAGTCCTTATTGATCAGATTAAAGTAAATTTCAAAGTTGGTTTATAGTTTTATTTCAGTGTGACTAGAGAAGAAACATACCTTGACTTAATTTTTTTTTTTATTTTTTATTTATTGAATCTTTGTGTTCTGTCGTATGGTCTATCCTGGGCAATGCTTCATGTGGTCATCAGAGAAAGTGTGTGTTTCATATTTTGGAAATGTCTATTGAGTCCATTTGCTCCTGGCATAGTTTAATTATGATGCGTATTTGTGGACTTTGAGGTGAAAGCTGGATGGCTTATTCATTAATGACTGCAGGAGGATGACTGAATGCCACCCACATCTCCTTTCCAGTCTACTATTACTGGAATTAAACCAACTACTGCAGTGCACTGGGGTGCATCTATTTACAATGATTCTTTCTTCCCACTGAATTGAGACGTTTATTATTGTTGTGGATAGCCCTGGGGCCAATTATATTTGATGTTAATTCTGTTTTCCCGTGAGTGGTTGCGAACAATGAGTCAGCACTCAGGTGATTTCCTGTAAACCTGAGAGAAGAAGGAAAAGATGGAAGAGGGAGAGGACACAGAGGAGGAGAATGAAGAAAAGCAGAGCAGAAGCACATGGCCTGGAGAAACCTCATGTTCTAAGGGGTCTCATAGATTTGGAAGATGGTAGTGTAGCGGTTGATCTGCCCGATCTAGGCGCACAGCATGTAATGATAATAACTGAGTTGTGTTTTCATTGACGGGGCATATTTGGGTTGGAGATTTACCGCAACATATCATTATATGGTGATGCTCATCGTTATTTTAGGTTTCTGACATAAAGGCTATTGCAGGTGACTAATAGGAAGCTAGGTATTCTTGTTTACTTTTGCTTTTTATCTGTGTGGTGAAACTTTATTAATGTTTCCTTTTTCACTATGTCTTGCAGTGATTTTCTTATAAACAAGCATATTATCTGTTATTTCTTCATCTGTTCCGTCAGCACATTTTTATTTCAGGACAGTCAATATTATTATTGATAAATAAGGATCCATGTCCACTCCTTAGGTAATTTTTTCTGTTGTTGTGTTCTCCCTTTATTTCTTCCTTCTTTTCTCATTCACCTTTCTTGTGTGACTTCTGTCCTGATGACTTTTGCTTTGATTTTCTTCCCATTTTGTTTCAGTATGTGAATTTTCGGCCATATGTATTCACTATGGAAACTACTATCATATCAATGATAGTATGTATACGACTCTCATACATTCCCTCTAGAGCTGTTCAAACTGTTATTTCCCCTGGTTTCACTCTCTGTATAGTTGTCCTTGGCTACAGATCCAAACACGTTACATGCTGTCTTAGTTAGGGATGTTATTGCTGCGATGAAACACCATGAGCATAAGCAAGTTGGGGACGGAAAGAGGACTGGAACTCAAGCAGGGTGAGGATCTGGAGGTGGCAGCTGATGCAGAGGACATGGAGACTTGCTACATGCTGGCTTGCTCTTCATGGTTTGTTCAGTCTGGTTTTGTAATGAACCCAGAACCACGAGCCCATGGATGGTACCACTTACAATGGGTTGAGCCCTTGCGAATCAGTCACCAATTAAGAAAATACCCTACAGGCTTGGCCACAGTCAGATCTTATAGGGGCATTTTATTAGTTTGTGTTTCCTCCTCTCAGATGAGTTTAACTTGCGTCAAGTTGGCATTAAACTGTCTGTCACACATGGAAAAGTCCAGAAATTAACTACTGATGTATTTTAAAATGCATATTATTCTCAGAATGAAGAAATTCTCCCCAGCTGTCTTCCACTTAGAACCTAAGTCTTCCCTGATTCCAGCACTCAATAGTGTATATGCTGTTTGCTGTAGCCACTAAGTGACAATGACAGTTATGAGGCATCACCAAAGGGTGATATTTGACCTGTATGCAAGCAATTATTATGCTACTTAATAATAGCCTCAAAGTTCAGTGGCACCGAAGGTTATTTTATTCTAGCAGAGTCATGTGCCATAGAATAATGCTTTATTCAACAATGACTCATGTGTTTGAAGGTTCTCTTATTGATGATGCTGTGGTAAACAAACATACCAAGTTACATTCATCTAATAATGATAGTAATTGAGTATGCTAAGGTTTATATATTTGCTATGCTGTGCTTTTATCATTATTTTAGAGAGTTTTCCTTCTACATATAACATGATTCACTATAGTATCTCCTGCTTTTCTGTGGATAGTCTCACACATGCTATGTCTCAGGACTGCATCATTTATTTCTGCTAATGTTATTTTTATAATGGCCCCAGGACAACAGGATACGCCCTATATACTATAGATCCTAAGTATGTAAAAGAGTACACCGCCTCGCTTTGTCTAGGTGTACTCTATAGTGTTTACACAATGAAAACTGTCTAATGACACATTTTCCCTGCCCATAAGCAATATATTAAAATATGTTATAGCTGCTTTATTTTATTAGTTACTATTGCTTACATCTCCCTGTACCTAATTTATATTGTGTATGTATATATGTATAACATATAATGTATAATATATATATATATATATGTATACACACATGTATATATATACATATACATATACACATATATATTCATGCATGGGAAAAGGTGTTGTGGTTGGTGCTATTCAGGGTTTCTGACATCCAGCGTCTTGACTTCTGGAAGCTGGAGGGGTGGTGGTGGTGGTGGTGGTGGTGGTGGGGACTCTTCTGTCAATCTGACAGAACTGCCTTCACCTAGTATTGTTCTCTGCTTTTGTCCAGTTCTTCCTGAAAATTGAAATTCAATCATTCATTAGCACCTAAAACTTGTTTTATGTTCAATTTTTTTCAAATTTACTGTTTATGATTAAAAACAAATTCATGTTTTAAACCAAATGTAGTATATGATAGTAAGAAATTATATTCCTCTTCACTGAAAGTGTTAATTGATGGAATCTCTCTTTATAAGAAAGGATGCTAGGCTGTAGGAGAAAACATGTTATGTATGGCCTTCACAGGAACCACTCAACATCAAAGGGAAGAGCAAGGGATTTATGATAAAAGTAAACACATAAGAAAGCCAGTGTGGTAATTTAAATATCAGAGAAGCTGAATTTTAAGGATATCTATTATAATTAGGATAAAGAAGAATAATAAATAGTAATGAATTAGTATTTATGAGAAAATATACTTACTGTAAAATTTTTATGTGCCAAATACAGAACTAAGTATACAAATAAACTTTTATTAGATATTAAATCGAAAGATATTTGAATTTATATTTATTAGGAAATTTTATAATACAGTTTTAGTTTGAAATAGATTCAAAAGAGAACATTTAAAAGTTGTTTTGAATCAAACAATGTTGTATGAGTGACATGGTATGCATACCCACAAGACTGTAAGTATAACATTTTATATCCTTAAATAGAGAAAGTACATCAGTTTTATTTAACATATGTAAAATTATAAACTAGATGATAAAATAGTTTATAATCTATTGAAGAATTGTATACTTATATGCTATGATAGTATTTTTATTTTAGGAATGATCATTTATTATCAGGAGACCTAACAGCAGAATTTAATATAAGATTCAACATAAAAGAAATTTAAGCAAACTAATCAATTCTCTACCAATAGAGGGTGAAAAATGCCATCTGAAATATGTATTAGGGATTTACAGTAATGCTCATCATTAGTAAACTAGGAAAAACCTCACAATAAGTCATTTATCATAAACAAGGCTGAAGTGTTTTTTTCTTTCTTAAATGGTACATTTTTAGACATCTCTTTCAAATTGCTGAGGGTATACATTTCCAAAAAACACTGGATCAAAACCCAAAGATCAAAAATTACAAGAAATGATGATCAAATTTGCTAAGTCAGGAACCATAACTTAAAGTATTAATAAGATGTTACTCTAAATCACACTGAAGACAATTATGAAAATGTCTTTTTTATTTCTTGGTCTAAGGAATAGAGCTATTTGCAAATACTGTTATTGGGTACACTAATTATTATTATTATAGATTAAAAAACTAGAAGTAGTTATTAAGATTTAAGACTACTAGGATATCTATATGGTATTGAGGATGCAGATATGCAAACTTCAACATACAAATATCTATACACAGGGACATTTGATTAGCAAGCGAGAAGGTAGTCATATTCATTGTAATGACTGGGATAAAGAATCTTTATGTAATTCATTATCTTGCACCTAGTAAAAATGTATTTGTAAAAGAATTGGGGAATTTTTATAGGTAATCATGCATCAGGTGGAAGACAGATGAGGTGGAAGACATTAAGCAGAGCATCCACAATGAGATTTTATTTCTATGTAGCAAATAATGCAGGGACCACCTGTATTTATGCCTGTAGGTGATAAAATGGTCTAAAAATGTTTTTTACATTTGAACTTGATTTTCATGGTGCAGGAAGTGGAATCAAAACTGTGATGCAGGGAGGGGACAGTGGTAAAACTTTTGGGGAATAAAAAAAAAGATTGCTGGACAGGGTGGCTAGGCCTCTAATCCAAACACTTGGGAGGCTGGGGCCAGAGAGCTGTGAGTTCCAGAGCAGCTGAACTACAAAAAGAGATTCTGCCTCAAAAGCAAGCAAACAAAGAAGCGTTCTAACTGAGCAATAAAATAAATCAAGACCATAGTAGTAAAAAAAAAAAAATAAATGATAGCAGAGTACAAATAGAAAAATAGCAGAAAAGGCCAATATATAAATATACTTATGTACTTTTGTGGGATGTAGTGGTCAGCTACTTGTGCTTTTTAGAAGGAAAAGACTGGGACTTATCAATTTTAAATGAATTAATTATAGTGCAACATAACCCCTGTAATATGCAGTTTCATTAAATGAGAGCATCAGTTTACAAAACAATGTTCACTTACATGATATCTGCAAGGTAATGCATCACATCTAAACTACATTCTTCTTGAAGTCAGAGAAGGCGGAATGGAGATCTCATCCGGTCTGAGAACGGTAATGAGGGTTTGTGGGTTGTACTTTTCAAAGGCAGCCAGCTGGATTATATTCAAGCAAGGGTGTCTTAATTTGGTTTGCCTTCTCTATTGACTATTAGAAGGAATGGTTTGAAAGTTCACACAGCCTGTGTATGAACAGAAAGTGAAAATTTTGTGCCTTGCCAATGTTTTTCTAGACTTCCAAAAGGATTCTGTTGCCTTAGTATCAATGTGTGAGATCCTGATTCTGTGGTACAGAAATAATGATGGGGTTTCAGAGACAGAAATATCGACAGAGAGTCCAGGCATTCTGTTTCTCAGTGAGAATTGGTATGGCAGTTCAAACCTACCTACAATTATTTTCTAACACAAATGACTTTATGGCAAGAGCTATAGAGGACTATATTATTTAATTCTCATTCATTAACAAACTGACTAGAACATAAGAATAATCAGTCATACATCAAGGGCTCCATGAGATGCTTGTTCTCAAATAAATGTAGCATAGAATGGTTGAAACTCCATCCCTGGTAAAGCTTGAGATGTATTGGAGTCACCTGTGGCTATGGTATGAATTTGTCCCTTACAACCCTTAACTTGATAATTCTCAGTGCCACAGTGTTAAGAGGTAGAAGGTAAAGATGTACTTAGTTCACAAAGATTCTCTTCATTGATGTGCTTTCTCTTTTGGTTGTTTTGTTTTTTTTTTTTAAATTAGATATTTTCTTTATTTACATTTCAAATGTTATCCCCTTTCCTGGTTTCCCCTCCCCATTCCCCTGCTCACCAACCCACCCATTCCTGCTTCCTGGCCTGGGCATTCCCCAACACTGGAACTTAGAGCCTTCACAGGACCAATTCTCCCATTGATGACCAACAAGGCTATCCTCTGCTACATATGCAGCTGGATCCATGGGTCACTCCATGTGTACACTTTGGTTGGTGGTTTAGTCCCTGGGAGCTCTGGGGGTACTGGTTGGCTCATATTGTTGTTCCTCCTATGGGGTTGCAAACCCCTTCAGCTCCTTAGGTTCTTTCTCTATTTTCTCCATTGGTGACCCTGTGTTCTGTCCAGTGGATGGCTATGAGCATCCACCTCTGTATTTGTCAGGCACTGGTAAAGCCCCTCAGGAGGCAGCACCTGTTGGCAAGCACTTGTTGGCATCCACAGTAGTGTCTGGGTTTGGCGACTGTATATAGGATGAATCCTCAGGTGGGTCAGTCTCGAGGTGTCCTTTCCTTCAGTCTCGGCTCTACACTTTGTCTCTGTAACTCCTATGGGTATTTTGTTCCCCCTTCTAAGAAGGACCAAAGTATTCACACTTTGGTCTTACTTCTTCCTGACCTTCATGTGGTCTGTGAATTATATCTTGGGTATTCTGAGCTTCTGGACTAATATCCACTTATCAGTGAATGCATACCAATGTATGTTCTTTTGTGATTGCATTACTTCACTCAGGATGATATTTTCTAGTTCCATCCATTTGCCTAAGAATTTCATAAATTCATTGTTTTTATTACCAGAGTAGTACTCCATTGTGAAGATGTACTACATTTTCTGTATCCATTCTTCTGTTGAGGGACATCTGGGTTCTTTCCAGTTTCTGGCTATTATAAATTAGGCTGCTATGAGCATAGTGGATCATGTGTCCTTATTACATGTTCGAGCAACTTCTGGTATATACCCAGGTCTAGCAAACAGATTTCCAGAGTTGGCTGTACCAGCTTGTAGTCCCACCAGCAATGGAGGAGTATTCCTCTTTATTCATATCTTTGCTAGCATCTGCTGTCACCTGAGTTTTTGATCTTAGCCATTCTGACTGGTGTGAAGTGGAATCTCAGGGTTGTTTTGATTTGCGTTTCCCTGATGATTAAGGATGTTGAACATGTTTTTTTAGGTGCTTCTCAGCCATTCGGTATTCCTCAGTTGACAATTGTTTAGCTCTCTACCCCATTTTTAAATAGGGTTATTTGGTTTTCTGCAATCTAACTTCTTGAGGTCTTGGTATATATTCAATATTGGCTCTCTATTGTATGTAGTATTTGGTAAAGATCTTTTTCCAATCTGTTGGTTGCCATTTTGTGTCCTTTGCCTTATGGAAGCTTTGCAATTTATGAGGTCCCACATGACGATTATTGATCTTAGAGCATAAGCTTTTGGTGTTCTGTTCAGGAAAATTTCCTCTATACCCATGTCCTAGAGGCTCTTCCCCACTTTCTTTTCTACTAGTTTCAGTATGTCTGGTTTTATGTGGAGGTCCTTGATCCACTTGGATTTGAGCTTTGTACAAGGAGATAAGAATGGATCAATTTGGTTCTTCTACATTTTAACTGCCAGTTGAACCAGCACCATTTGTTGAAAATGCTGTCTTTTTTCCACTGGACAGTTTTCGTGCTTTTGTCAAAAATCAAGTGACCATAGGTGTGTGAGTTCATCTCTGGGTCTTCAGTTCTGTTCTATTGATCTACCTGCCTGCCACTGTACCAGTACCACGCAGTTTTTTTTTTTTTTTTTTATCACTATTGCTCTGTAGTACAGATTGAGGTCAGAGATGATTATTCTCCTAGAAATTCTTTTATTGTTGAGAATAGTTTTTGCCATCCTAGGTTTTTTGTTATTCCAGATGAATTAGAAAATTGCTTTCTCTAACTCTATGAAGAATTGAGTTGGAATTTTGATGGAGATTGCACTGAATCTGTAGATTGCTTTCAGCAAGACGGCCATTTTTTACTATATTAATCCATGAGCATGGGAGATCTTTCCATCTTCTGAGATCTTCGATTTCTTCCTTCAGAAACTTGAAGTTCTTGTCATATAGATCTTTCACTTGCTTAGTGAGAGTCACACCAAGATACTTTATATTGTTTGTGACTATTGTGAAGGGTGCTGTTTCCCTAATTTCTTTCTCAGCCTGTTTATCCTTTGAGTAGAGGAAGGCCACTGATTTATTTAAGTTAATTTTATATCCAGCTACTTTGCTGAAGTTGATTATCAGGTTTAGGAGTTCTCTATTGAAATTTTTGGGATCACTTAAGTATACTATCATATCATCTGCAAATAGTGATAGTTTGACCTCTTTATTTCCAGTTTGTATCCTTTTTAACCTCCTTTTGTTGTCTAACTGTCCTAGCTAGAACTTCAAGTACTGTGTTGAATAGATAGAGAGAGAGTGGGCAGCCTTGTCTAGTCCCTGATTTTGGTGGGATTGCTTCAAGTTTCTCTCCATGTAGTTTGATGTTGGCTACTGGTTTGCTGTATATTGCTTTTACTATGTTTAGCTATGGTCCTTGAATTTCGGATCTTTCCAAGAATTTTATCATGAATGGCTGTTGGATTTTGTGAAATGCTTTCTCAGCATCTAATGAAATTATTATGTTTTGTTTTCTTTGAATTTGTTTATATAGTGGATTATGTTGATGGATTTCCATATATTGAACCATTCCTGCATCCCTTGTATGAAGCCTACTTTATCATGATGGATGATCTTGATATGTTGTTGGATTTGGTTCATGAGATTTTTTTTTTTTTTTTGAGTATTTTTGCACCATAAGGGAAATTGGTCTGAAGTTCTCTTTCTTTGTTGGGTCTTTGTGTGGTATAGGTATCAAAGTAATTGTGGTTCATAGAACTAGTTGGGTAGAGTTCCTCCTGTTTCTATTTTGTGGAATAGTTTGAGGACTATTGGTATTAGGTCTTCTTGAAGGTCTGATAGAACTCTACACTAAACCCATCTGGTCCTGACCTTTTGTTTTTGGTTGGGAGACTGTTAATGATTGTTTCTATTTCCGTAGGGGATATGGGACTGTTTAGATGGTTTCTCTGATTCTGATTTAACTCTGGTACCTGGTATCTGTCTAGAAAATTGTTCATTTCATCCAGATTTTCCAGTTTTGTTGAGTATAGGCTTTTGTAATAGGATCTGATAATTTTTTTTGGATTTCCTTGATTTTTGTTGTTAAATCTCCCTTTTCATTTCTGATTTTGTTAATTTGGGTACTGTCCCTGTGCCTTCTGGTTAGTCTGGTTAAGGGTTTCTCTATTTTGTTGATTTTTCTCAAAGAACCAGCTCCTGGTTTGGTCAATTCTTTGTATAGTTCTTTTTGTTTCTCTTTGGTTGATTTCAGCCTTAAGTTTGATTATTTCCTGCTGTCTACTCCCTCTTGGGTGTATTTGCTTCTTTTTGTTCTAGAGCTTTCAGGTGTGCTGTCAAGCTGGCAGTGTATGCACTTTCCTGTTTCTCTTTGGAGGCGCTGGAGCTATGAGGTTTCCTCTTAGCACTGCTTTCATTGTGTCCCATAAGTTTGGGTATGTTGTGCCTTAATTTTTATTAAATTTTAAAAAGTCTTTAATTTCTTTCTTTATTTTCTCCTTGACCAAATTATCATTGAATAGAGCATTGTTCAGCTTCCATGTGTGTGGACTTTCTGTTGTTTTTGTTCCTATTGAAGGCCAGCCTTAATCTGTTGTGATCTGATAGGAGGTGTGGGATTATTTCAATCTTTTCATATCTGCTGAGGTCTGATTTGTGACTGATTATATGGTCAGCTTTGGAGAAGGTACCATGGGGTGCTGAGAAGGTGTATTCTTTTGTTTTAGGGTGAAATATTCTATAGATATCTTTTAAATCCATTTCATCCAAAACTTGTTAGTGTCAGTGTGTCTCTGTTTAGTTTGTGGTTTCCCTGATCTTTCCATTAATGAGAGTGGGATGTTGAAGTTCCCCACATTTGTTGCGAGAGGTGCAACATGTGCTTCTAGCTTTAGTAAAGTTTCTTTTATGAATGTGGGTGTCCTTGTATTTGGAGCATAGATGTTCAGAATTGAGAGTTCTTGGTAAATTTTTCCTTTGATGACTATGAAGTATAATGGCTTTTACTTGAAAGTCGATTTTATCAGATATTAGAATGGCTACTCCCACTTGTTTCTTTTTTTTCATCTTTCTTTCTTTCTTTCTTTCTTTCTTTCTTTCTTTCTTTCTTTCTTTCTTTCTTTC
>NC_034610.1:50488423-50524907 GCF_900095145.1 Mus pahari | reverse complement strand
TCCTCAGGCCAGGAGACTGCTCCCAGGCAGACACCCCTCCTCAGGTGGGGAAAAGGAGCTGGATGCCGGATCAGGCCTCGGGCGGGTAAAGACACTGGATGCCAGATCAAGCCTGGGGACTGGTCCGGGGTGAACACCCCTCCTCAGGCGGGGAAAGACGCTGTATGCTGGATCAGGCCTGGGGACTCCCCAGGGAACACCTCTCCACCTCCTAGGGACTGTTCCTGTTCGAACACCCCTCCTTGGGCGGGGGGAAGGTGCGGATGACCGGAACCAGACACGGGTTCCTTCCCAGAAGCTGTGACTCTTCTCCAGTCTGCCCTCTCCCCAGCAGTGCACTCCCCTTACTGCTTTTAATATTCTGTCTTTGTTTGGTGTGTTTTGTGTTTTGATTATTATAGGACAGGAGGAATTTCATTTCTGGCCCACTCTGAGTTCTGTAGGCTTCTTGTATGTTGATAGGCATCTCTTTCTTTAGGTTAGGGAAGTTTTCTTCTATAATTTTGTTGAAAATATTTACTGGCCCTTTAAGTTGGGAATCTTCACTCTCGTCTATACCTATTATCCTTAGGTTTGGTCTTCTCATTGTGTCCTGGACTTCCTGGATGTTTTGTGTTAGGAGCTTTTGCATTTTGCATTTTCTTTTAGTTTTGTGTCAATGTTTTCTATGGTATCTTCTGTACCTGAGATTCTCTCTTCCATCTCTTGCATTCTGTTGGTGATTCCCTTTCCTAGGTTTTCTATCTTCATTGTTGTCTCCCTTTGTGATTTCTTTGTTGTTTTTATTTCCATTTTTAGATCCTGGATGATTTTGTTTAATTCCTTCACCTGTTTGTTTGTGTTTTCCTGTAATTCTTTAAGGTGTTTTTGTGTTTCTTCTTAAAGGTCTTCTACCTGTTTACCTGTGTTCTTTTGTATCTCTTTAAAGGAGTTATTTATATCCTCCTTAAATTCCTCTATTATCATCATGAGATGTGATTTTAAATCAGAATCTTGTTTTTCTGGTGTATTGGTGTAACCAGGGTTCACTGTGCTGGGAGAACTGGGTTCTAATGATGCCAAGTAGTCTTGGTTTCTGTTGCTTATGTTCTTGTGCTTGCCTTTTGACATCTTGTTATCTCTGGTGTTAGCTGCCCTTGCTGTCTCTGACTGTGGCTTGTCCCTCCTACAAGCCTATGGGTCAGTATTCCTGGGAGACCATTTCTCTCTGGGAGGAATTTGGGTATGGAGATCTGTGATACAAGGTCAGCTCTGGGGTGGAGAGAGAGACCAGAAGGAACGTTTTCCCAGCTGATCCTTGGTTCCTGTGTCTTGATGGCTCTGGGAGGGACCCTTTTGGGCCAGGAATTTGAAGAGAAGCAGTTGTCTTACCTGTGCTTGCAGGCATGTAGGCACTCCTGGGAGACCAGCTGTCTCCTGGTTGTATGTGTGTATGTAGTTCTGTGGCACAGGGTCAGCTCTGGGTGCAGGCGGAGACTAGGATACTCCTGTCCCAGACAGGCCCTCAGTTCCTGTGTCTTGAGGGTTCTGGGTGGATTGGTCTAAGTAGCAGTGGTGGTCCTACCTGCACTCACAGGCCTGTCCTCATGCCTGGGAGGCCCACTCCCTCCCAGTGCTATTTGGGTATGGAGCCCTGTAGCAGTGGATCTGCTCTCTCTTTTGGTTTTTCAAGACAGGATTTCTCTGTGTACCTCTGCAATCTTGGAACTCATTCTGTAGACCTTGAACTCATAGAGATTCTCCTGCCTCTGCTTCCCAGTGATGGGATTAAAGGTTTGTGTTACCATTCCCAGTGTCACTGATGTTCATGAGGGAGAGGGCTGCTAACCACAGAAGCAGGTTCTTTACGGTAAGTGTATAGTTTTAAAATTCAGGTGTGCTCCTCTGATGTTCTTTTGTCTTTCAGCCTTCTTCCCTGGGAGGAGGCAATAAGTAGGATCTCAGGATATGTGTCCCTTTGTCTGAGCCTGCTCAGCCTTCATAACTACAGCCCAATTCAGTTACACTTTATAAACTACTCAACTATGACAACCTGTCAACATATAAATAGATGAAGATATTTTCAGAAAACGCCATGGTCTTTTCCACACATAGGGACCTTAAATGTTATCCGTGCATTTATATTACATAGCCAGAGTTGAACACCTCCAACATAGAAGGAAATAGCATCCCAAATGACTTTTGCAGGAGTACAAAGTGTGTGAGCCTTCCTCACCTTTGGTTCATCATAGACTCATTTCAGCTACTCAGCATTGTCCCTGTCTTCATCCTACTTAATCCAGTTTTTATTAAACAAGTGCTCTGTTACTCAACTAGAGGCAGGAATTCTCCACCCAACCTTCAAAGCCCTTCCTACTTGGCTAAAATGTACATTTGTTTTCATCCATTATTTTTACTGCAAAAAGGATTGAGGGGAGAGAGAGAGAGAGAGAGAGAGAGAGAGAGAGAGAGAGAGAGAGAGAGAGAGAGAGAGAGAGAGAGAGAGAGAGAGAGAGAGAGAATTAGATAGATAGATGATAGATGATAGATAGATAGACTAATATATATAGAGAGGAGATAGAGAAACACACACATAGAGACAGACAGAGACAGAAACAGACACAGAGAGGGGGAGGTAGGGAGGGAAGAAGGAAGAGAGAGAGATCCTCTGTTTCTTCATTCTGTCCTTGATTTGCTTTAGGATGAGAATCAAGAGAGAACATTCTGTTCCAGTTGGCAAGCACAGCCTCTGAAGGGTTCTCCCAGTCATCTGATGGCAATTTGATCCCACAGGCACATATTATTCACGTGTAGAGGTGGGGCTTTGGAAAATAGGAATCGATGAGATCATGAGGAAAGAGAACTGACCTAGGAAGCTTGCTCAGCTTTGCCTCCGGATGTCTTCTGCCATGTTAACAATAATAAAACAGCTCGCACCAAAGTTTACTCCTATGTTCTTTAACTCTCAGTGTTGTTCACTTATAACAGCAGAAAACAGATTCGGAGAGTATTATCCCGACACAGCTGGACTCTCTGAGGGAGGTGTTAACTCTCTTTTATAGATGATGATACTGAGACTTGAAAAGACTCAGTAACTTTAGGACCAAGAGCCACTTAGTGACTGAACTAGGGCATGTTCTGCAAAGTGCTCCCCTAAAACCTTTTGACTGCTGCTTAACTCAGATGAGAGTAAATTTATGTCATCCTTAGAAACCGTCCATATGCAGGTGTTAGGAGACACAATCTAGGAATGCAGTTGTTTTGACGTTTCTTTCTTTCTTTTTTTTTTTTTTTTAACATTTATTTGCATTTATTTTATGCTGAGTCTAATCTCATGCCATAAGGTTGTGTTTCTTCAGTTCATTCTGGAATTTCTTTGTCTTCTGAGCATCCTCCTTTTGTGACTTAGGAGCAGGCTTTTCCTTGTACCAGGGCTCACCTCAGTGGCAGAGGAGCTCATGCATGGGTTAATTCACCATGCTCTCTCCACACATTCATTGGTTTACACTGGCTGCTTGCTTACCTCCTGTCAGTGACTAGGTGATGTACTTGATAGCCCTAAGGTCAGCATTTAAGCATGTGCAGAAAACACTTGGCATTCTTTTGGGAACTCCAATCCTGTGTCCAGTCCCACTGTTTGGTGTGGGTATGTCTATAGACAGTACAATAAAACCACCAGTGTCTACACATTGCTTCTTCTTTTGAAAAACAGTGTCTTAGGATTTTATACACGGGCATTGTATTTGCACCCTTTCCGCCTTTTCTTCTCTCCTCCATATTTCTTTCAGAATTTGGTGGCTTTTCTCTTGTGCATATGACTTTGATGGTCTGAGCAGTTTCATTGATTTGTTGTTGTGGTTATTGTTTTTTTGCTATGATGCGTGTTTTATTTTCATCAATCATACAGATAATTTCCTATAATATCCCAGGGTAAACCAGTGAAATTTGAAAGTCCAATTAGCACGTGCGCAAGGCCCCACAGAAAGACCTGCAGGGCAGTGGCATTGGTGTGGAGGGTCCAGGTTCACAGTGCCCCTTGTGGCTCACATTTTGTGGGTGGTTCTTCTTTCACATTTCTAGAGGGACTAGGAGATGATGGGAGGGTAACACCCCAGACTTTCAGGAGGTTTCACTCCTCTCTTCCGGTTCAAAAGTCTCTTTGGTCGGAAGGTGTTCTTCTGCAATCTTGGTTTTCTTCAGCTTGGCCTTATCGGAGCTTGTTATTTTCTGCAAGCTTGTCTGCCATTTTCTTAAGGACCAGTGGCATCGCTGTTCAGAGCTTGTCTTCCAGGTGCTCCTGAGCACATTGCTGTAGCAAGAGACCTCACGGATGTTCTGAAAGTGAGCATGAGAATCTGAGTCACTTTTTAATTAATTAATTGATATTTTATGTCTATGGGTATTTTGCGCGCGCGCGCGCGCACACACACATACACACACATATCAGACTACAAATAGAAAAATATATGTTGTCATGGGTCCCCTGAAATTGGAGTCACAGACAGTTGCAAGCTGTCATGTGGTTTCTGGGAATTTGAACTTGAGTCCTCTAGAGGAATAACTGGTGCTCGGCTGTTTCTCCATCCTCAAGATTTGAGTCTTTTGAGTTGCATGATTTTGTAGTGTTTCCTTTGTCAAGCAAGTGCTAAACCATTTTCACAGGGCATGTCAAGCCACTTACATAAAAAGTCCTTCTGCCCCAGAGCCCGGGAGTCAAAGCCGGTTGTCAACCCAGTCCTGTCCTGCAGTCGCCTGCCTCTTCTCCCCCCGCTTTCAACATGACAGATGCTGCTCTGTCCTTCACCAAGGACTTCTTGGTCAGTGGAGTGGCCGTGGCCATCTCCAAGACGGCGGTAACACCCATCGAGAGGGTCAAGCTGCTGCTGCAGGTGCAGCATGCCAGCAAGCAAATCACCGCAGATAAGCAATACAAGGGCATTATAGACTGCGGCGAGGTTCGTATCCCCAAGAACAGGGAGGGAGTCCTGTCCTTCTGGCGTGGGAACCTGGCCAGCGTCATCAGATGCTTCCCCACCCAGGCTCTCAACTTTGCCTTCAAAGATAAATACAAGCAGATCTTTCTGGGTGGTGTGGACAGGAGGACCCAGTTCTGGCGCTACTTTGCAGGGAACCTGGCATCAGGTGGTGCCGCTGGGGCCACATCCTTGTGCTTGGTGTACCCTTTTGATTTTGCCCGTACCCGTCTAGCAGCTGATGTGGGCAAAGCTGGAGCTGAAAGGGAATTCAAAGGCCTTGGTGACTGCCTGGTTAAGATCTACAAATCTGATGGGATTAAGGGCCTATACCAAGGCTTTAATGTGTCAGTACAGGGCATTATCATCTACCGAGCTGCCCACTTTGGTATCTATGACACTGCAAAGGGAATGCTCCCAGATCCCAAGAATACTCACATCTTCATCAGCTTGATGATTGCAGTCTGTCACTGCTGTCCCTGGCCTGACTTCCTATCCTTTTGACACGGTTCGTTGATGCAGTCTGGACGCAAAGGAACTGATAGCACGTACACAGGCACGCTTGACTGCGGGCAGAAGATCGCTCGCGATGAAGGAAGCAAGGCTTTTTTCAAGAGTGCATGGTTCAACGTTCTCAGAGGCATGGGTGGTGCCTTTGTGCTTGTCTTGGACGATGAGATAAAAAAGTACACATAATTATGTCCTAGATGTTCTCCCTGAGAACAGGCATGTTGTATAATATACCATATCTTGAACATTCTGGACAGATTCCCTGGGCTTGTCTGTTTTAGCAGTGGCAACTATTTACCAGTTGAAAAGTGGGAAGCAATAATACTTATCTGACCAGTTTTCTCTTAAAGCCATTTCCATAATGACAATAATGATGGGACTCAATCATATTTTTTATTTCAGTCACTCCTGCTAATAAAAAAATTGAAGAAATAAAAATATCCAAAACCAAAAAAAGAAAAAAGTCCTCCTATATATTAAAACACTCAATTTTTAAAATGTTATTTCACCCTGTATGTTATTAAGGTCAAAAATGGTATATAGCTCACCATTAGGAGAAAAACACGCTTCTGTTTGAATAGGTGCAATTATATTGCGTATATTAACTTCTGAACCTTGTGCCAAAAAGACGTGGGTACAGGTCAGACTCAGCAGCCTAGAAATCTTTCTCCGCTGCCTTGCACTTGCTAAATTTTTGGAATTCATAGCACCACAAGCTTGAGGATGTATAGCAATGGACCACGTTTGCTGTGGTGTTTGAGTCATGTTGTGGAAACTAACTCTCAAGTGCTGCCTAAATTGAAAAGCTGCCAGGTCCACTGCCCAGTCTTCTGGATCCAGCCCACTCTCTACTTTCTCTTGACAGTATAATTTCTATCCCCTGAATTAGAAGTCTCAAGTGATTGCAGTCCCTAGTGTTACATCTTAAAGCCTCCATTTTCTGTCTAGAGAGCCTACGTCATTGTGATCCTCAGCAGCACATTATGTACTGCAATCACTTCTTTAGCCCTCTTAGTTAGCTTCTGGATGCGCATACTCCCTGCTGGTTTAAGTTGCTAAGGACAGGAAGTTGCTCTGTCTTTTCAACTAACACATCTCCCCTGCCTAGGATTTCCCTGACTACTTCAGACATTGGGTACATGTTGATTACAGTGTAGGACTCTCTCGTGTGGTGTGTTTGCAGATACACTTTTCATGTGCCGACATTCACAGACTTCAATGAAACCCTCCTGTGATTTATAACTGCACCTGGTAGTACTTTGTCTCTTACTGCTCTGTAATCTTTGGCATTAATAGTGTCTGTGTTACCATTAGGGTGTATGTGTGTGTTATGTATGTAAATATGTATGTATGAAGGTGTGTGTCTATGTGTATGATGAGCAAGTAAATGTATATGTATGATGTGTCTCGGTGTGTATATGGTATGCATGTAAATGTGTGTGTATGAAGGTTGTGCTTGATGTATATGTATATGATGTTTGTGTGTGTGTGTGTGTGTGTGGTATGTGTGTAAATGTGTATATATGAATTGTGTGTGGTATGCATGTAAATCTGTATGTATGAAGGTATGTGCATGTTGTATGTGTATGATATATGTGTGGTGTGTATGTAAATGTGTATGTATGAATGTGTGTTTGTATGGGTATATGTATATGATGTGTCTCTCTGTGTGATATGCATATAAATGCATATGTATGAATATGTGTGCATGATATGTTTTACGCATATAAATGTGTATGTATGAATGTGTGTGCATATGTATACTTATATATGCATATGTGTGGTATGTGTGTAGATGTGTATGTATGTGTGTATGGCATATGTACGTATATGATGTGCATGTATGGTATATGTGTAAATGTGTACATGTGAAGGTGTGTGCATGATGTATGTATGTGGGTGTGAGGTGAATGTTCTGGGGTACACACACAGAGGTCAGAGAGCAACCATGGTGAGGCAAAATCTCGCTTCTGTCACTTCCTATGTGCTCCAGGCTAGCTGGGCTGTGAGCTTTCAGGCAATTTCCTTATTTCTGCCTCCTGTTGCATAATAGGAACGCTGGGATTCAAGATGAGGTGCTTGCTACTGTATCTGACTTTCTATGTGGGTTCCTGAAGATCTGGACTCAGGCAAGCTTTTTAGCCTCTAAGTCACTTCACTTCATCTTAAACACAAACAAGTATGCATGCATACACATGCACACATACACACGTATGAATTATTTTAATTATACATCTTTTGCGTGGTCATCACCTGAGAGTCAATTGGCTCAAGAATTTCAAATGCTATGTGTTTCTACTCTCTTAGATACTTTAACTGGTTCCATCCCCTCATTCACATGATTATTTTCTTCTTTTGTCTTTTTAGATAGTCCTAATCTATAATCCAGACTGCCCCTGAATTTGTTCTGTAGCCCAGGAAGGCCTTGAACTAGCAAGGCCTTCCTACTGCTCAGATTCTCTGTTTGTCTCACAATGCCTGTCAAACAACCGGTATTGAAAACTCTCTCAATACACATACACAAAATGATACCTATTAATTCCATTCTTTCTTTCTTTCTTTTTTTTTTAACTGTGAAATGAATGTTTATTTCAATTTTTTTGATTAGTTATACAACTAATTCATGACAAATTACCACGTGGATTTTATATGTTCCTCAGGACTGGGGTTTGTCGATGACTTCAAAATTGGGATCATCAAATTTGAAGGTAGGAAACGTATCCATCTCTCCTTTACCATACATTTGTTTAAGCTTATAAAGCTCTCTGTCCAGATCTTGCGGATACTCTGGGCCAATATCAACAGGTCCTCCAGATGCCTGCCGCTTTGATTTGTACTCTCTTATCTTGTCCAGGAAGAGTTTCTGTACAGGACCCAGTTCCTTATTAAACGCCACAGCTGTAACACCAATGCTCCTCTTCAAATGCACAGAGACTGCTGACCGAAGGACAGAGGAGAGCCTGAAGATCCTCTGCAGAATCATGGTTGAGTCTCTGGTACTTGCACTGAGTCCCGAGCTGCCCTATTAATTCCATTCTTAAATCTGGTGTGGAGTGGAATTTGTAAGCCCAGCCTTCAGGAGGTTGGGACAGGAGGAACAGGATTTTGAGGCTAGCCTTGGCTATAGGAGAAATTCTGTCTCAAAAGTAATCATAACAAAGACAACTAATTTTTCTTTTGTTGTTTGTTTTGTGTTTGTAAGAAAATGAGAAAGAGTGTGAATAGTTTTACTTACATGCTATACTGGAATTCTCATATATTTGGAGAACTCACATTATCAGAAACTAATATCAAACTCGCCTATTGCACATCTAGCATTAACATAAAAATATTCAAGAACTATACTTCATTTATGATATTATTTTATATGTACTTTATTACATCCCAAGTGATGTAATTTTATCTCACAAGCGTATACATTCTTTTTATTGATATATGACAATTATAGAATATTATACAACATTTGTTGTCTTTCAGAAACACAGTAAGCCATGGAAAGGAGTTGGGACTGTGAGGGACTTTGTCCAAGGTCATGTGTGTCCTGACACAGTTAGTCACAGACCTGTCCTTGGTAGGTCCTGTTTACCCTTCCCTATTTTGATTCTAGAATTGTGGCAGAAAGGAAGGGAAATAAAGAAAATGGCCCACTGCTTCTTGTGCTCTACACATTGTCTTCTGAGAATTTATGGTGCCCAGCACTTGAGAGCAGTGCCTACGTGGCGATTCTCAAAGCATCTCTGCAGCTATATATCTTCACATTTACTGATTTGCTCCCATTGTAAATCAGCTTTGCAAATAGCCATTCATACAGGAAAGTAGCAGTGGCCTGGATAGTGTTGAGCTTCCTAACCCAGTATAAGCCTTAGCAAGCTTTATTTGCTGAGGGTGCCATGCTTTTATTACCATCCTGCCACAATTAATAGTAACACAGCCTCACAGTTCTTTGGCAAATAAAATACAGTATTTCAGTACAACTTTGTTATGTAGGATGCACACAGGTAAGTTAACTATTGTAGGGTGTCTCCTTGGGTGTTTTATGGTATTGAGGTAAAAAACCTTCTTCAGGACTTGGTGGGGAAAAACAAATGATCCAGTCTAGTAAGATATTGTTGACCTTGGCAGAAAGGCTCTGTAGAAAGAAGCCACGGATTTCAAGCCTTTCTCTGCAAAGGTTTCCAGCGGATCCAAGAAAGGATCAAGTAGAGCTGCACATTCAGGCTAAGGTTGTGCAGAAAGGATTCACAGTGTGCATGTTTATGCTTTTTTTTTTAAAGCTAGAAGCAGCTACTTGTGTCTGTGGCTTTGACAGCCTCTGGTGGGTGGGACCAGCATGAATCATTGAGGGAGCAGAGACTAGCCAGAGGGAATGGGGTTCCAGCTAAGAACTGACCTAGCCCCTTGCAAGGGCTGAGAAGCTGCAGTGCGCCAAGATCAAGGACCCGGGGATACACAAGGCAGGTGTTTTATCAGGGAGACTTCTACTGGCACAAAGTCAAATAGAGCAGCCAGGCAAGGCAGAGGCAGGCATAGCTCGACTCTGAATGTGTAGCTTTGTGAGTAGGTATCTGGCCACAGTTCTTTTTGGCTGAGTGCTGTTCTGGTTTTTTGTTTGTTTGTTTGTTGTTTGTTTGTTTGTTTTTTGCCTTTCTTGCTCCCCCCTTGGGGTCTTATTGCTGCTTTAAAAGTTTCAAAAAGTTTGGGAAAACCCTGGTACTTGGTGAGAATGACTTAGCCATAGTTATGTAGTTGGGAGAAAAAAATATCTGTGCTCTAAATTAAAACCTATTACTTGGTTTTGTCCTTACTGGCAAAGTCAATCCTGGTGCCTGGATTTGTGTTAGCAAAGTGGATTCTTCAGACTGAGTATATCTCTGCTCTTCAGTAGGAGAATCCTGAGCTCAGAGAAACTATACATTCTGCAGTTCTCATTACTTTGCCCTTGACTCTCTCAGCACTCCCTTCAAAAACATTGTGGGGCAGAGCGGGTGAGATGGGTTCCCCTGGAGTATATCCACCCCCACTCCAACCTGCCTGTGGGTTGACAGTTTATGTAACACTAACCCTGAGTATGTGGAGCTGACAGTTGTCAAATTAATATTTATACAGAATTTGCTTCATATGCAAAACTGATCAGCTTCATGTTCTTGACAGTGGACACTGGTTTAATGCTTTAAATATCATGCTGATGTGGCTGAATCTTACTGTGGCATAGAAATGTGGTAGTGCAAGTGTGTGCTGGGCCACTTTAGTGCCTGGTAATTACCTCCCAACAGACAACTTTATTACTATCCTTTGGGAAAACCATGAAATTTTAAAAATAATTCTTCCTTTTCTTTCCTATCTAGCTCTGGCCACAAATTCTCACAAAAGGAGTCTAATCTAAATGTTTATTTCTCCCTATCTTTAGTACAATTCCATTATGGCTTTAGAATTTGAATTAGATCCAACAGCCCACTGTAAGGCCATTTAATGTCCCAAATATCTCTTTTGTCATAATTATAACATCAACAACAAGCTTCTTGTATTACCACTCTATGATTATTGCACACATTGAAGATATACTCATAATGAAAAAAAAATATATCAATATTAAAAACAGTTAGACATACCTGAGCAATGCCTGTGAACAGGACAGATATTGTCATGAAAGATCTCAAAGGTGTCTAAATTGTCAGATCTGTCATAGACAGAGCCTTGAGGTGTTTGGGAAACAAAGCTTTGGCTTGTGGGTGAGTGCAGAGAAACAGCTAAAAGGAGCTAGGAGAGGTGAGAAAATGGAATGAAGCAAAGAAGTTCTTTCTTCTCCGTCATCTGTCTGCACCACCCATATATTTTTTCTTTATCGAAGAACACCTAGTTAGTTGTATAATAGTTAACACAACTAAAAGACAATAAAAGGCCATCTTATCTAGTGAGCCATTCAATAATCTTTATCCGCTTCAAATAAAATCTATAAAATTGGAAAAGGCAAGAGCATTACTTGTTACCCTCCTCTTGTATCCTCTGTGCCCTGTGCATGTGACACTGTGCTGGCATAAAACAAGTATGACAAGTCCAGTTTTTGAAAGAACAAATTAAGAACTTCTTGAACATAAGGAAGAGTTGGATGAATAGCTACCGAGTCTAGTAGATACCTAGACAAACAAGTCCCAGAATTCCATGGAGATTTACAAGGCTTGACATGGAGACCCAGATCGAGGATACTCTGCTCTCTGCCCTGATTGATAGCCTGTAGGATACCAGTGTTCCTGAGTGTCCAGATGTTACCCAGTGATAGGAAACATGGCAAGACTAGAAGGTGACTCTTTGCTTTGATTGTGTTGGCGACAGGGAGTTATCTCACCCTGAGGTCAGATTACAGGCTGCATGAACACTAATTCTGAAAGCGGACAGGAGAGCGTTAAACAACGGGGCTTTCATTTCTCTAGCTCCCGGTTTAATTCTTTCATGGAAGAGATATTGGCAGACCATCTGACATTCTAAGCATATTTTCACAGTGATTATAAATGTAGTATTATAATTTCTCAAAGTCTAAGGTATTTTAAGTATATGTTCAATATGAACAAGCTCAAAAACACCTGTGCACCTAGTTAGTTGTATAATATTTAACACAATTAATAAAGATAATTAAAGACCATCTTATCTAGTGATAGCATGTTTAAGTTTCTTAGTAGGTTTTCTAGAACAATTTGTAACTTAATTTATTCATACTTGTTAAATTTGTTTAATACGTTCACTAATTTCTTTATATACTATCTACAAGATATCTATCTGCTTTTCTTACTCGTTTATAAACTTGAGTTTCAAGACCAATTTAAAAAAATCATCAGATAAATTCAGCCTAATCAATTAACCAGCTACTTTTTCAGAATAAAAATACATGGGATTTTATGTCTTCTTTAATGACATTCTTCATGATATCTTAGACTTACATAGCCCAGTTGAATAAAGTTTAATGTTGGCTTAGGAATCCATAGTTATTTTCTGAATATGACAGAAGTGTTACCTGATAGATTCTAAGGTCCTCTGAGAATACCACACATAAAAATATCAAAACAAAATTGCATTGCAAAACTTGTTTTTATTTCTAATTCACTAAAGCACTGAAAGTTGTCAAATAGTATTTAGAAAACATTTATGAAAACAGCAGGCGAGATAATGGGGGTGTAGAGCAGGAAAATGTGATTTTTATTCTCAAGAAGTTTATAAATGGAGAAGGTAGATTAAAAACAGCCAGGACTTCATTAGGGCGTGTTGAGAAATAAAGGAATTCCTTCCATCTATAAAGACTCCGCCATTACCATGGCTAGTGGGTACAGCTGTCTGCTGCTATACCTGAGGGCCTGGGCTCTGCTCCACATGGTAGAGAGAGAGATAGGAGGCTATTGAATACTGCTGGTCGGTTTGATTAATGCTTGAGCTGGAGAGTAGGGGCAGCAGCTGAAGAAATGGCATTGGTGTAAGAAATACTGAAGAGTTTGGATCAATAGAACTTGGTGATTGATTGAATGGGGCACGGCAAAGACAGAACAGTTACTCTCTGTTAAGTGGAGTTAGATGAGGTCAAATGTGGAAACCTTGGGAAAACCTTCTATTTACACAGACGAGAAGGAAAAGGAATCCTTAAACAAGTGGGGACCAGAAGCTAGGGAAGCAGGACCAAAGGTGGGAAAGAATCTCAGGTGACAATATAGGGGATCACACTGAGGTAGAAGACAGAAAGTCCAATGTGACCAGCAGTCAACCGTGATGATGACTTGCATGGGTCATTTAATCTGAGTACTACAACATCATAGGTGGCTATAGTCAAGTAGTATTTTAAAGATTTGTTGTTAACAATATGAACTAACCAGTACCCCCAGAGCTCGTGTCTCTAGCTGCATGTGTAGCAGAAGATGGCCTAGTCAGCCATCATTGGGAAGAGAGGCTCTTGGTCTTGCAAACTTTATATGCCCCATCACAGGGAATTGCCAAGGCCAAGAAGCAGGAGTGGGTGGGTAGGGGAGCAGGGCAGAGGGACTTTCGGAACTTTTGGGACTTTCGGGATAGCATTTAAAATGTAAATGAAGAAAATATCTAATAAAAATTTGAAAAAAAAAAGATTTGTTGTTAAGCTAAAAAGATTTCTTTCTTTTCTTCTTCTTTTTTTAAAAAAAAAATTACAACAGTCCTTTTCCCCCTTTCCTACTGCCAAATACTCCCATGTCGGCCTGCTCACTCTTTTTCAAACTAATGGACAATTTTTCAATTGTTACTGCATGTGTATGTGTATTTATAGTATATATATATTACACATTATATGTTGTCAGAAATGACCATTTGGCTCTGGTCCGCTAATTGCTTGCTCTTCCCTTGGTAAGACTTCCTTGTCCACTCTCAGCTTTACTCAGCTGCGTACGAATCTTTGCGTACGGCTGAGGCACTGTGGGCTTTTCCCCCGCCTAGGTTGCTGAGCTCATTGGTGTCCTCTTTGCTCAGCCGATGATATTTCGGTTTGCGTTTGGTGTCTTTCCTGGTAGAAGTCTCTGATGACAGAAAACAACAACCAATTGGTATGCAGGAGAGGAGGAGAGCCCAGTCCCAATGAATCTTGGAGAATAGGTCTGTAAGATTTCTTTTTGAGATGCAAAGACCAAACTAAACTGATTAAATTGATTTAAAAAAATCCTTCATTTCACATATTTTTCTTAATGTTGCAAGATCTTTTGTCATTAAAAATGACCCCTCCCTTCAAAAAAGAGGAAGAAAGGAAGAAAGAGTTTCATAACCTCCTCCTGTATCCAATTTTGTCACTTAAGTAAGCTGTTGATTTTGTAGGTCTGTAATATTTGAAATGATAAAATTGGCCCCATTTATCTACTTAGATCTTTTCAGATGTTACTTATATTACACTTTTTAAATTTTATGTCACACAGACTTACAATATTATATTTTTAGAATAGCGTTAATACTTATGGGTCTGTAATATATGGATTATAGGTATACTTGACCATTAACTTTAGATGAATCTAGATGATAATTTAACTTTAAAACTATAAAATAACTCCTCTAAACTTTATAGCATCCCTTATGAAGGAGGGTTCTGGATTGACTTATTATATATCTATAGAGTCCCACAAGAATGATTTTCTTTCTGATTCAGTTTTCTGTTTTTAACATCTTCAAAAACTACATTTTTTGTGTGTATGCGAATGCGCGTGCATACAGACTCCCAGACATACATATGTACACACACATCTATATCTGTCAATCATCTATCTATCTATCTATCTATCTACCTAGCTTGAGTTGAAGACAAAGAACAACCTATGGGAGGTGTTTCCTTCTTCTAGCCTAGGTGGCCCAGAAATCACACTCCGGTTGTCAGGTTTGGCCTCCTTATTGACTGAGCCATTGAGCTAGCGCTCCAGCTTAGCTTTATATATAGGATCTTAAGTTAAAAAAAAAAAGTTCGTGTAAACAATGGAAGTTTAGTTTGAATCTGATCTCAACAGAGGCAGGAAAGAGGAATGAAATATGGCTTCCCTTTATTACCCAACAATATCATTCTAGACAATAGGTCAACTTCCACTTCAAAGTAAAGTAACCACAGAAAGCTCAAAATAGACACGAGCAATATTGAGAGCGGCAACAGCCAGGAAGCCAATGCTAAGAGGAGAAGAGAAAGGTCTGGGGAAACGTGGCAATGGAAATAATATTTTGAGCTTAGGAAAGGATGCGATAGTTCCAAGGCTTTCTACTTCCTGTAACTGGCATGAGTGGTATTTTCTAGATGAGCAACAGCTGATAAAGAGCGTGATTAGGCATTTTATAGAGCTGAAGTTTCTCATCACCCAAATCTCTTCCATTGGTAAATGAAGCTTTAGAAGAAAGAAGACTTTCTATATAAGTGTACTGTTGAGGGGTAGATGCATTCGTCTTTCTTGGACCTGTTTGCAACCAAAGATAGAGGCAAGACTGAGAAATGAGGCTCCCATTCTTTTAAGAAACTGAGCAGCGCTGGAAGGGACGCTTCATCCCCAGAACAGTTTCAGAAAGGTGAAGAATTCTAATCTCTGCTGAGCGACACAGGAGAGCCTTTGTCTCCTCAGAATCAGAAAGGTCAGCTTAGATACACACAATGTGCCTGGAGTTGGTCGTGGCAACCATTACTTACTTCCTAATTAACTTATATTCTTCTTAGTTAGAAAGTCAATTAAATTTTCACCTAAATATTTCAATAATCTAACACTGTGAACCTGACTTAAGTCACCTTTGAAATGACCACTTATATCTGTAAGAGCACATAACATATGATACTGAAATTTGCTTCAGGACATGATTCAAGGAAATATGATATTAAACTCTGCCATCAACAGTTTTTAAGTCTCCCTAGTTGTGTATATGCTGTAACTTTCTTTTTGCTTAATATGTTTTTGTTCATTCATTCTTTCTTTTTTTTAATTGGATATTTTCTTTATTTACATTTCAAATGTTTTCCCCTTTCCAGGTCTCCCCTGGGGAAACCCCCTCTCCCATCCCGCCTCTCCCAGCCTCTATGAGGTTGCTCCCTCATCCACCCACCCACTCCTGTCTTCCCACCATAGCATTCCCCTGAGGGCATAGAACACACTCAGGTCCAAGGGCTACAACAAGGTCATCCTCTGCCACATATGCAACTGAAGCCATGGGTCCCTCCATCTGTACTCTTTGGTTGGTGGTCCCTGAGAGCTCTGGGGGGTGTGGTCTGGCCTGTTGACACTTGTTCCCTCCATGAGGCTGCAACCCTCGCCCCCCAGTTCCTTCAGTTCTTTCTCCAAATCCTCCATCTGGGATGCCTGCCCTTAGTCCAATAGTTGACTGTGAGCATCTGCCTCTGATTTATCAGGCTCTAGCAAAGCCTCTCTAGACACAGCCATATCAAGCTTCCATCAGCAAACACTTCCTGGCATCCACAATAGCGATTGGGTTTGGTGGCTGTATGTGGGATGTATCCTCAGGTGGGGCAGTCTCTGGATGGCCTTTTCTTCAGTCTCTGCTCCATGCTTTGTCTCTATATTTTCTCCTGTAATTTGTCACCCTTCTAAGAAGCATTGAAGCATCCACATTTTGGTCTTTCTTCTTCTTAGACTTCATATGGTCTGTGAATTAAATGTTGGGAATTCCGAACTTTTGTGCTAATATCCACTAATCAGTGAGTACATACTGTGTGTTCTTTTGTGACTGAGTTACCTCACTCAGAATGATATTTCTTTAAGTTCTATCCATTTGCCTTCAAATTTCATGAAGTCATTGTTTTAGTATTCCATTGTGTAAATGTACCACATTTTTGTATCCATTCCTCTGTTGAGAGACATCTGGGTTCTTTCCAGCTTCTGGCTATTATAAATAAGGCTGCTATGAACATAGTGAAGCATGTGTCCTTATTACATGGTGGAGCATCTTCTGGGTATATACCCAGGAGAGGTATAGCTGGGTCCTCAGTAGTCCAATTTTCTGAGAAACCATACACTGATTTCCAGAGGGGTTGTATCACTTGCAATCCCACCAGCAATGAAGGAGTGTTCCTCTTCCTCCACATCCTCACCAGCATCTGCTGTTACCTGAGTTTTTGATCTTAGCCATTCTGACTGGTGTGAGGTGGAATCTCAGGGTTGTTTTGATTTGCAATTCCCTGATGACTAAGGGTGTTGAACTTTTCTTTAGGTGTTTCTCAGACATTCAAGTTTCTTCAGTTGAGAACTCTCTGTTTAGCTCTGTTCCCCATTTTTAAATAGGATTATTCAGTTTTCTGGAGTCTAACTTCTTGAGTTCTTTGTATATATTGGATTTTAGTCCTCTATCAGATGTAGGATTGGTAAAGATCTTTTTTCAATCTGTTAGTTGCCGTTTTGTCCTATTGACAGTGTCCTTTGCCTTACAGAAGCTTTGCGATTTTATGAGGTCCATTTGTCAATTTTTGATCTTAGAGCACAAGCCATTGGTGTTCTGTTCGGGAACTTTCCCAGCGGAACAGAGCCCTCTATGACAACTCAGCAAAGTTCCTATGCACTCAGAGACTGAAACAGCCAGATCAGGCCCCATGCAGGTCTGGAGCAGGTCCTCTACATATATGTTGCAGCGTTCACTGTAGCGCTCTGTTTTGGACTCCTGAGTTTGGGTGAATGTGTGAGTCTCAGATTCTTTTGCTTTCTCAAGGGATTCTTTTTCCTTATGTTGGTGTGCCTTGGCCAACTTTGGTGTGAAATACCAAGGAATTAGCAATTAATATTCAAATAATAATAATATGTTGTACTGTTAATTGAGTTACACTGAACTGATTAATACTGAGCAAATGGATCCTCTTTTTTCTGGTTATCTTTTGTTTTGTTTTGATGTCATCTCTTAGAAGCCTGTCCTTTTCTAACGGGAGACAGAAAGGAAGTAGGCACGGGGGCTGGGGAGGAAATGGGAGGAGTAGAGGAAGAGGAAAATGTACTCAGGATGTACTGTATGAGAAAAAAATCTATTTTCAATAAAAGGGGAAAACTAGAGTACTAAATTGCATATGTGTATTTGTATACACATTGACAAAACCAAAGACATAAAGCACAAATAAAGGAGCACATATAATAATAAAAAAAAAAATCATGTTGAAAACAGGAACTTGGTCGCATTGGTTTTAAATTTATTTCAGGGTAGTAGATTATAGGTAACTTAAAATTTTCATTTACTCTTAAAGAGCCAACAATGAGTGTACTACAGTATTATTTAAAAATATAGAGGCAGGTGAATTTCTGAGTTCGAGGCCAGCCTGGTCTACAAATGAGTTCCAGGACAGCCAGGGCTACACAGAGAAACCCTGTCTCAAAAAAACCCTATATATATATATTTTTCTAAAGTTAAATATGTTAATGTCACACAGTTGTAACATAGATTTGCTGTCTCAGGTCATATACTTCTTACCATTATCAGTGATATTGTTTTTAAGTCTAAGAAAATTTTAAACATTTATTTATTTATTTTTATGTTCCTTGACATTTTGTCTGCATGTAGTCTGTGTGAGGATGTCAGAAGCCATGGAACTGGAGGTACAGATAGGAGTGATCTGCCATGTGGGTTCTGGGAACCTGAACCTGGGTCTTCTGGAAGGGCAGGTGGTGCTCTTAACCACTGAGTCATCACTACAGTCCTTCAAACATTCTTGTTGGTGTGTTTGTGAAGCAGAGAGAGGGGCCAGAAACTCCAGTTTTACTCTTGTTTTTTTTTTTTTTTTTTTTTTTTTTTTTTACGTGCAGTTTACATTTCATTATAGCGCACCTTTAATCTAGTTATTGTTTGTGCACACACAAAAGACCTCCCCAAAGTGAACATCAGAATATTTTCTGAGTTTTACTGGCTGCTATCAAAAAATCATAAAGGTATTTATAATTTCCTTCTGAGAGGTTAAGATGTAGAGCTCTTGGGAAGTCTGAGTATAGATCTTTTGGAAAAGATGTGCAGCTGCAATTACTGTGAGGTTAATATTTAACACAAGGGAATTTGGTTCTTTCTGCTTAAATGGCAAGTTTAATCAAGGTCTAGTTCAGAAAATCCCAAAGAAAATCAATGGTGCACAGAGAAGAATCTGGAAAAATGAAACTGAAACCTTTCTATACAGCAGACCAGGGAAAGTGATTGGGATTACAATTTATCAGCATAACGACCTTCATCCTTCTGTCCCTTCTTCCATCCCTTCTTCTTTTCCTCCATTTCTCTCCTTTGTTTCTAAGCTTTCTCTCTTATCCTTCTCCCATTTTCTTCCCTTCCTTATTTTAGTTATATCCTTTAATAAAAAACAGTCTCTGTCAAATTCTCTGTTTGAAGCACGTTTTATGATGAATAAGGTGTGTTTTTCCTTCCTAGACCATGTTATGTTAAGATCATAGGTTAATATTTCTCGTTACTTAATAAATACACCTCAAATACTCTCATCTGTGGCCTTTTTGTTATTCACAAATTGAATAGTTTGTGCTGTAGAAAATTATGTGCTTTGGGGCCAGAACCCCACCCGTGACCTTCAAACTGAAATGCATGTTCTAATCAATGTAATGTGTATAGGTAATGGTTTCGCACAGTGTTCACTTGTAATGGTCACGCTGAGACTTGGATATTGGCCACATGTATTCCTGGGGATAAAGCCAGAGAAAGTCACAATGAAACTTCAAATTCAAGGAACAGTTTCTTTTGTAGGATGAATGAATCTTCACTGTTAACAAACATTAGGGTGAAATATTGCAGAATTACACTAGACACACTCAACTACAATTGTAATAGTATAAATTATAATATTCAACATAGACCTGGAGAGAACATAAACTTGGACTTGAAATATGTTTTATTTCAAGTTTATCTTCATGACAGTAGAATAGAGATATGATATTGCCTTTTAATGAGCCAATTTCTTACCAATTTTAATACTTGTAGTAATATTTGACTATCTCTATAAAGAATCATATAATACCTATTTGTTCTGTCATTTCTATATATAAAATTTGAAACAAACAAAACCCTACAATATATGGTAGATCATACTTTTCTGTAACCCCATACCTTTTTCTTGCCTCCTTGGGCACTAGAAATGCACACGGAACCCAGATGCATGCTTAGGCAAAACATATACAATAAAATAGATAATAATAATATTAACAACAAACAACAACAACAATAATAAAAGATTGCTAGTAGAGAGTCCTGCCCATTAGAAAAGAATTTTCTCTGTAGTTGTCCGTATTAGATTTCTTTCTAAAGTTCTTGTTTCTCCCCTTAGAAGTTCAGTATCCCCAAATACCCAGCTCCTGAGTCTAAAGAGATGTTCAGTTTGGAGCTAAGTTACTCCATTGTGTCAGGGCTTGCTCACTGACACTCTGCTGGCATCATGAGTTAGTAAAGGTGCTCTCTGTTGGCTTTCCATTATATATTGGGTGTTCCAATAAGTACGGGAAATTTGGGGCTCAGGAGATCTAGCAGATATGAGCTATTGTCCATTTTCCTATAGCTCTTTACACATCTGCTGCCTATATGAAGGAATTCAGGTTACATGGCATATAAGAATGTTTTCTAATCTAGGGCAGTGGAAACTTCCTTTAGTGTATGAAGGTACTCCTAATGAGGACGTGACGTGATGGGGGGTATAGAGTATCAACTGGCTATCTCTCTCTCTTTTATTTTTATTTTTTATTCGATATTTTCTTCATTTATATTTCAAATGCTATCCTCAAAGTCCCCTATACCCTCCTCCCTGCCCTGCTCCCCAACCCACCCATTCCTGTTTCTTTGCCCTGGCATTCCTCTGTACTTGAACATATGATCTTCACAAGACCAAAGGCCTCTCCTCCCATTTATGGTGGACTAGGCCATCCTCTGCTACATATGCAACTAGAGACACAGTTCTGGGGGGTACTGGTTGGTTCATATTGTTGTTCCTCCTATAGGGTTGCAGATGCCTTTAGTTGTCAGACGCGCCCCCACACTCCGTCCCGCAGAGGTGGGGCAAAGACGACTCATATGCCAAGGCAGGGTTTGAGCAGCTTCCGCAGCTTCCACAGCTTCCTGCTGCAGCTTCCTTTATTCTCTCTACAGCTCACCCCAGCTCTCTACAGCAGTTCAGCTTCTCCCCTCTGCTTCTCAGCTTCTCTCCTTCTCAGTTTCACTTCAGCTCTCTCCCAGCTTCACCTCAGCTTCTCAGCTTCCCTGCTTCTCCTCAGCTCTCCTCTCTATTCCAGGATCGCCCAATTTATCCCCTTCCACCCTCTGCACTCTTCTCTCATAGCTCATCATCCAACCAGCATTCAGCGCGTTCTATATGCGAGCCATGCAAGCAGACTGGGTGGGTGCTGATAGGCCAGTGACTCAATACTGGCGGACAGCACGTGACCACTCAGGTGTGCGTGATCACTTAGGTGCGCATGATCATTCAGATGCACATAATCAGGTTTTTGGTAAACAAGCAGGGAATCATGGGGCTTGGCAGTGAGCCAGGATGCCATCTTGGCTCAGGCTGCCCCAGCCACAGCCACACCTGCTTCTCACATTTAGCTTCTTGGTTACTGTCTCTAGCTCCTTCGTTAGGGGCCCTGTGTTCCATCCAATAGGTGACTGTGAATATCCACTTCTGTATTTGCCAAGCTCAAGAGATAACTCTATCAGGGTCCTGTCAGCTAAATCTTGCTGGCATATGCAATAGTGTCTGGATTTGGTGGTTGTATATGGGATGGATTTCCAGGTGGGGCAGTCTCTGGATGGTCCTTTCTTCTGTCTCAGCTCCGAACTTTGTCTCTGTAACTCCTTCCATGGGTATTTTGTTCCCCATTCTAAGAAGGAATGAAGTATCCACACTTATGTCTTCCTTCTTAAGTTTCGTGTATTTTGCAAATTGTATTTTGGGTAGTTTAAGTTTCTGGGTAAATATCCACTTATCAGTGAGTGCATATCATGTGTGTTCTTTCCTGATTGGGCTACCTCACTCAGGATGACATCCTCCAGATCCATCCATTTGCCTAAGAATTTCATAAATTCATTGTTTTTATTTGCTGAGTAGTACTCCATTGTGTAAATGTACCACATTTTCTGTATCCATTCCTCTGTTGAGGGACATCTGGGTTCTTTCCAGCTTCTGGCTATTATAAATAAGGCTGCTATGAACATGTGTCCTTATTACCAGTTGGAACATCTTCTGGATATATGCCCAGTAGAGGAATTTCTGGATCTTCTGGTATTACTATGTCCAATTTTCTGAGGAACCACCAGACTGATTTCTAGAGTGGTTGTACCAGCTTGCAATCCCACCAGCAATGGAGGAGTGTTCCCTCTTTCTCCCTGGCTATCTCTTGTTGGCAGGCAAGGCTTTTAGTGGTAGGACTGGGTTGCATTTAACTGAGTTGTTAGCCCAGCAGGTCCCATGAAAATCTCCAACTAATAGTGGGCCCCCTTGCTTAGGAAAATACCCACAAATCTCTGTGAATATGAAGAAGTCACGTTGGTGCCTACAGGTAGCCTTCCCCACTCTGTTCTAGTCTCTTTGGTGTAGGAAGGTACTCTGTGGGCTACTAAAAGAGAATTGTTACTGACCACTAACCTACCCAAAGAACCTTTGACATACAATCTGTCCTGTATGCAAAATATGCTATATACTCTTCCATACTCATATATCAGTGCCTTACCTTCAGAGAGGCTTGCTCTGAGAGTGGAGAAAGAGAGTCTATGTTGGAGACCTCTACTCCATCCTTTCCTCCGAGCTCAGGTAACTCCTAAGAAGAGGAGGCAGAACAATTGTTAGAGCCAGATGGAATGAAGCACACCAGGAGAACCAGACCAACTGTGCAAAGCTCATATGAACTTATAGAGACTGCAATGGCAAGCACAGGGTGTCTGCACCAGGTTCTCTGCATATAGAGTAGAGCTTCCGGCTTAGTGTTTTTATACAGCTTCTGGGTTTGTGAACGAGTGGGTCTCTGATGCTTGTGCTTGCTCTGTGGGCTCTTATCCATATGTTGGATTTCCACCTCTAACTTTGATATGGTAGTCTTGATGTACCTTATTATATTTTATTTTGTCATGTTTGGTTGCTATCCTTTAGAAGCCTTTCCTTTCCTTTCCTTTCCTTTCCTTTCCTTTCCTTTCCTTTCCTTTCCTTTCCTTTCCTTTCCTTTCCTTTCCTTTCCTTTTCTTTCTTTTTAACTTATTTTATTAGATATTTTCTTCATTTGCATTTCAAATGCTATCCCGAATGACCCTTATACTCTCCCCCCGACCTGCTCCCCTGCCCATTCTTCTCCCACTTCTTGGCCCTGTCCTTCCCCTGTGCTGGGTCATATAAAGTTTGCAAGACCAAGGGGACTCTCTTTCCAATGACGGCTGACTAGGCCATCTTCTGCTACATATGCAGCTAGAGACACGAGTTCTGGGGGTGCTGGGTAGTTCATATTGTTGTTGCACCTATAGGGTTGCAGGCTCCTTCAGTTCCTTGGGTACTTTCTCTAGCTCCTCCATTGGGGTCTCTTTGTTCTATCCTATAGATGACTGTGGGCATCCACTTCTGTGTTTGTCAGGCACTGGCATAGCCTCACAAGAGATAGCTATATCAGTGTCCTTTCAGCAAGATCTTGTTGGCATATGCAATAGTGTCTGCCTGTTCTTTTCTAATGAGAGAAAGAAAGGGAGTGGATCTGGAAGGGAAAGAAGGTGGAGAGGAAATGAGAAGAGTAGAGGGGAAGAGTAAACTGTCATCAGGAAGTACTGTGTGAGAAAGGAATACATTTTCAATAAATGGATAATAATAGTAATAGTAATTATTACTATTAATTATTAATACTATTATTATTATTATCCTTATTACTACTACTATTATTATTATTATTATTATTTTGGTTTTCTGAGGCAGGGTTTCTCTTTATAGCCCTGGCTGTCCTGGAACTCACTCTGTAGACCAGGCTGGCCTCAAACTCAGAAATTCACCTGCCTCTGCCTCCCAAGTGCTGGGATTAAAGGTATGAGCCACCACTGCCTAGCAAGAATTATGCCCTTGGTCCTGTGAAGGTTCTGTGCCCCAGTATAGGGGAATGCCAGTGCTAGGAAGCAGGAGTGAGTGGGTTGGGAAGCAGTGGGAGGTGGGAGGTGATGGGGATTTTCAGAGGAGAAACTAAGAAAGGAGATAATATTTGAAATATAAATAAAGAAAGTATCTAAAAATAGATAAGTACAAATGAAAAAAAATGTCAATAGGACTCCAAAGCTAATTAAAATTGAGGAAACATGGGATTATTCTGAGCTGCTCTCAGAGACCTTGGAAACTTAAATGGACTTAAGAAATATTTGATTAAGAACACACACACACACATACACACACACACGTGCGTGTGTGTATATGTGTGTGTGTTACATGTATATTTACTGGTAAAATGAAAATGAATACATATAGCTTTTCAGAGAGTAGGTAGAAATTGAGAAGGAGATGAAATCTGTAAGATGGTCATTCTGTAGTAGGGAAAACTGAACAGATCACTGTATCTTGGTAAATATTCAAGATTAGTAAGTAAACTTAAATGAAGCGTGTAGTGATAGGGATGAAAGCACATGGGGATGCTTGATCCTGACTCTTCAGAAAAGGCAACAGTAAGTTGTTTCTGCTAAGAATCTGAAGGTAAAAATGTAAGTCCCCACTTTCCTAACAGATGTAGGTCGATTATAAGCACAAAGACAGCAAGTCTGAAGTCCAAAATGTATCCTGGTTCTTTGATTTGAAAAAGAAAAACCTTCGTAGATATGACATAAGAATTTCAGATTAACAGGTGTACTTACTTGCGTTTCCTAGATGGACTCTGAATATCATTATGTGTCCTTACATGACAGAGGCAGAGATAGCACACAGACAAGTTGAGGATGAGATAGAGAAAGAGACAACATGGAGATGAGAACAGAGATTGGGGTGAAATGTGTCCTAAGAGGGTAAAGAAATGAAAAAACAATAAATAAATAAATAAATAAATAAATAAATAAAAGCCGGAGCCCAAGGAGAGAGTGCATGTCTGTGCCATTTTTTTTCTAGTCTTCTGCCTTTGAGAAGTGTAAGGGAATGAAGTCTGCTTATTTAAAGCTGTCTGTTTTGTGGAAGTATGTTATTACAGCCTAAGAAATGAATACAATGATTCACATAACACATGAGCGGCTGTAATTCTATGTAGTATGCTGTATAGAGGTGAAATAAGGTTTAGAGAGAAAGTGGGCAGTAGCTATTGGAATTGATAAGATGGCTAAGGGTGACCCTAGCAGCTTCTATGGAATAGAATTGGGGAATCAAGATGGGCATGGCAGGGCTTCCTTCCTCAGAATCCCAGCATCTTATCAACATCTCTGACCACCCAGATGGGATTAAACTTTAAAAATGTATTTTATTTTCATTTACAAATGTGTGTGTTTGTGTGTGTGTGTGTTTGTCTGAAACCTCATGTGTGTGGGTGCCCACAAGGTCAGAAGAGAATGTTAGATGCCTTGTAGATGGAGTTGCAGACATATATGTTTGGACCTGAGCGCAGGTTGTCTAGAAGAGCATAATGGGCCTTTACCCGATGAACCATGCTCTAGCCCCAAGAAGAAGATTTTTGGTTACATTATTTCATGGAAACTACAGTTGAATCTCTATAGTATTTGCCTAAATTTTGAATTATTCTTTAAAATTATAGATTGTTATATATAAACTATTGATGTATGCCAGATACACACACACACACACACACACACACACACACACACACACACACACACACGTGTGTGTGTGTGTGTGTGTGTGTAAAACTGATCATGCTACTTGAAAACTCAGAAGAGACATCTCCCAAACAATCTTTCCTCACAATTCCCTGTGGGTGCCAACCTCAGTGAATTTACATTTGACAGACGAATGGGGAACTTTTCCCCATTACACAAAGGCAACATTATAGTCTGGTTGTCAAGCCCTAGCTTCTTTGATGCACTAAGATGTGGGGCAGATGAAGATCATCCAGGGAATCCAGCTGCAGCGACAGTCTCAGGGAGTCCTCCCACAGTTGGTTGAAATCCCAAACGCTTATCACAAAAGCGAGAGAAACTCGATAAGGACTTGGCAGCAGCGGGCCAGCCTTATTCTTGCTAGAACAAGAAAGGGATTGACATACCCCTCACATGATCAAAAGGGAAATGCAGAGGTTTTTCTTTTCAGCTGAGTTTGGTCAGATAGTGTGAGGGGCCCTGGCAAATCATTTCTTAGAGTCTATAAAATAAAGTTGAGAAAGGAAAGAAAAGAGAAAAGAATGGGGTATTTACTTACTGAAAGGAGCAATGAAACTAATCCTATCTGAAAGAGTAGAACAGGAGGCTACTCTGCCAAGCATTTAAGATGTGTGCACAGGAGATTATTTCTAGAAAATGCTTCATTGGTAGTTGGCACAGTAGGCACCAAAGGTAATAAAATTCCATCATCTCCGTTATCATAAGGGAATGAATTAAATTGATAATGAAATTTATATTCTCAAAAGTAATATGGGTTCATATTAAAACAAAGTAAATAAAATGTAGAAGGGGTCATTTCCATAAATGTCCACCCAGCCACAGTTAACAGCCTGATATACAAAAATCACAGTAGAGCTGATGAATTTTTAGATGCTCTTTAATTCAGTTCTCTTACTTAGTAGCAGCAGACAATACAGTTCAAGCAAGGCCATGGAGACCAGTCTACACAACTAGTAAGAAAAAGGTCTTGTGTTCTCAGATCACCTGTCGACACAGATGCAATTATTCTCCAAGCTTCCTGTTTTCAGCTACCAGGGAAATTCATCAGATAGTCTGAACCTACTCTTACATTTACTAAAATATAGAGAACAGAAAAAAATCTTGAAAAAAGAGAGGAGCCCAAGTAATTTGATTGAATGATCAGTCACAGAACCCTTCATCCTTACTTTCAAACTCGAGGTAAAAAAGTCAATAGCAATATTTACCTGTATCCTGTGATTTCTTTGTTGAACACAGAAGTATATTTTCATCTCTTTCTCCGGAAAATCAAACTATAGGTTCTGGAATATTTGGCCAGTTGCTCTATGTGTTTACCCTGTATTTACAGCACACCCACAGAGGGCTATTTTATGCTAAATAATACTAAGACAGTTTTAAATTTCTCTGAGATATCTACAATTTCCCTGAATATTGATACTGTTCCCTTTTAAGAAATACTTATAAAAATATTTTTCCTTATAGTTTATAACAACTGTATTTAGTTAGCATCTATTTTGTTTAAGACTATTTCAGTACTATGAAAATCCCAGAAAAGTTACTCAAATATTTTATATTGTCTAAACCCATTTGGAGACTATTTCTCTCTTAAACATGCCTCCAATTTCCTTCTTGAATTTCTGCCTTCTTAGCTTTTCAAGGTGAAGTGGTGCATTGCTGAGTATAGATCCACATAGGTGTTTACTCTTACATTGCTGCACACTGTCTTCAACATGCCCTGGAGTATGTGGATGAAGAATCTGTGTACACATGTGTTGGCATATGCATTTATGCATCGATCAATACAAGGTTCACAAATGTTTGATAGGAAGAGTGGAAACAAATGCTTCGGAAACAAATGTTCACACCCCCTCTTGTTAGCCATTTGATCTCTGACTAGTCATTTAACTTAGAACCTTAGTTTCTCATTTATAAAATGAGGATAATAACGACTAACTTAAAACCCTGTCTTAAAAATCAAGTAAGGTGGCCCTTCTGTCCCTTCCACCCCTTCTGCCTGGTCCCTGCTGCTGGGGCAGAACCCTAGTTGGTCTGCTCCCGTGAAGATTCCATGTCTCAATCCATCCTAGAGAACCAGCTGCACTCAGAGCAGTTGGCCAAAGGCCTCCCAGGAGATCTCCTGCAACTAGGGCAACAGATCAGCAGTTTCACTGCTCCTGTGAAGAGGCCCCAGTTGGAAGGCCCCACAGGTGGTTGGATACAGCCAGGGCTGCAGGTCTACCAGGAGACCTGAAGCAACCCAGGGACAAAAGAGGCAGACTCCATACAGTCACGAAGACCAATAAACACCAGGGATATCCAGATGGCAAAAGGCAAGGGCAAGACCATAAACAACAGAAGCCAAAATAAATGAGCAACAACAGACTCTAGTTCTCCCACTGCAGAAAGCCCTGAATACTCCAACATACCTGAAATTCAGGAATCTGTCCTAAAATCCTATCTCATGACAATTAAAGAGTCCTTTAAGGAGGATATCAATAGCTCAGTGAAAGAAATACAGAAAAACACAGATAAACGGGTGAAAGAATGGAATAAAGCGGTCCGAGACCTAAAAGTGGAAGTAGAAACAATAAAGGAAACACAAATTGAAGCAAACCTGGAATGGAAAACCTAGGAAAGAGGTCAGGAATTACAGATTTAAGTATTACCAACAGAATACAAGAGATAGAAGAGGGAATCTCAGGTGTAGAAAATATGGTAGAAAAGATTGACAAAACTGTCAAAGAAAATTCCAAACATAAAAATACTTCTAACCCAAAGCATCCAGGAAATTCAGAACACAATGAAAAGATCAAATCTAAGAATAATTGGAATAGAGAATGAAGATTCCCAGCTCAAAGGATCTGAAAATGTCTTCAACAAAATCATAGAAGAAAACTTCCCCAACCTAGAGAAAGAGATGGGCATAAAGGAACAAGAAACCTATAGAACACCAAATAAATAGGATCAGAAAAGAAAATCTTTTTGTCACATAATTATCAAAACACTAAATGCACAGAGCAAAGAAAGAATATTAAAAGCTACAAAGGAAAAAGGCCAAGTAACATATAGAAGTAGACCTATCAGAATTACACCAGACTTCTCAACAGAGACTATGAAAGCCAGCAGAGCCTGGTCAGAGGTTATACAGATTCTAAGAGAACACAAAGGTCAACCCAGGCTACTACACCCAGCAAAACTCTCAATCAACATAGATGGAGAAAGCAAAACATTCCAGGACAAAACCAAGTTCAAACAGTATCTATCTACCAACTCAGCCCTACAGAGGATCCTCGACGGAAAGCTCCAACACAAGGAGGATACCTGCACCAAAGAAAGGACAAGATAATAAGCACCTTACAACAAAGTCAAAAGCAGAGCCACAGGCACATAAAGTCACCTACACAAACAAACATGTCAGGAACCAACAGTCATCTCTCTTTAATATCTCTCAATGTTAATGGACTCAACTCACCTATGAAAAGTCATAAGCTAATGGACTGGACACACAAACAAAATCCAGCATTTTGTTGCAAATAAGAAACACATGCCAATAGCAAAGACAGGCACTATCTCAGAGTAAAAGGATGGAAAAGGTTCTTCCAAGCAAGTGGTCGCAGGAAACAAGCAGGGATTGCCATCCTAATATCCAATAAAATAGACTTTCAACAAAAAGTTATCAAGCATGATGAAGAAAGGCACTTCATATTCATCAAGGGGAAAATCCACCTAGAGAAATTCTCAATTCTGAACATCTATGACCCAAATGCAAGAGCACTTAAATTCATAAAAGAAAGTTTACTACAACAATAATAGTGGGAGACTTCAACACCCCACTCTCACCAATGGGTAGGTCACTGAAACAGATAATAGAGACACAGTGAAACTAAGGGAGATTAAGAACCAAAGGGATTTAACAGATACCTACAGAACATTTCACCCTAAAACAAAAGAATACACCTTATTCTCAGCACCTCATGGTACCTTCTCCAAAATTTAACATATAATTGGTCGCCAAACAACCCTCAACCGATACAAGAAGATTGAAATAATACCATGCATCCTATCAGATCACCACCAAGATCAGCCTAAGGCTGGTCTTCAGTAACAGCAAAAACTACAGAAATCCTACATTCAGATGGAAACTGAGCAATTCTCTACTCAATGACAACTTGGTCAGGGAAGAAATAAGGAAAGAAATTAAAGACTTCCTGGGATTTAATGAGAATGTTGACACATCATATCCAAACTTATGGGGCACAATGCAAGCAGTGCTAAGGTCAGGCATGGTGATTCCACCAGAGGTTCTTTTATTGTTGAGAATGGTCACTAGATATGCACTCACTGATAAGTGGATATTATCCCAGAAACTTAGAATACCCAAGATACATTTTGCAAAACACAAGAAAACCAAGAAGGATGGCCATCGTGTGGATACTTCATTCCTCCTTAGAATAAGGAACAAAATACCCATGAAAGGATATAGGTACAGAGACAAAATTTAGAGCTAAGATGAAAGGATGGACTATCCAGAGACTACCCCATCCGGGAATCCATCCCATCATCAGCCACCAAACCCAGATACTAATACACATGCCAGCAAGATTCTGCTGAAGGGACCCTGATATTGTGGCCTCTTGTGAGGCTATGCCAGTGCCTGGCAAACACAGAAGTGGATGCTCACAGTCAGCTATTGGATGGAACACAGGGCCCCCAATGGAGGAGCTCGAGAAAGTACCCAAGGAGCTGAAGGGGGATGCAACCCTGTAGGTGCAACAACAATATGAACTAACCAGTACTACCAGAGCTCGTGTCTCTAGCTGCATATGTAGCAGAAGATGGCCTAATCGGCCATCATTGGGAAGAGAGGTCCCTTGGTCTTGCAAACTTTATATGACCCAGCATAGGGGAATGGAATGCCAGGGCCAAGAAGTGGGAGTGGGTGGGTAAGGGAGCAGGGTGGGGGGGAAGGTATAGGGAACTTTTGGGATAGCATTTGAAATGTAAATAAAGAAAATATCTAATAAAAAAAAGAATCATAAAAAAAAAAAAGAAAATGCACAATGGCAGACATGAAGAGCTGAGCTAGCTAGAGGTTAACACTCTAGTCATAAACTAGAAGGGCATCTTTTTCTCTGATGAAACATTTACAATAATAAACCTGTAAAAAATAAAAAAAAAAATTAAAAAAATAGAAACAGAAGGAACACTACAGAACTCATTCTATGAAGCCACAATTACTCTGATACCTAAACCACACAAGAACCCAACCAAAAAAGTGAATGTCAGACCAATCTTGCTTATGAATATTAATGCTAATATATTCTTTAATATTCTTGCAAACCAAATCCATTACACATCAAAGCCATCATTCATCATGATCAGGTAGGCTTCATTCCTGTGATGCAAGGTTTGTTTAATATACAAAATTCTGTTAATGTAATCCATTATACTAACAAACTCAAAAAAATAAACCATCACATGGTCATCTCCTTAGATGCAGAAAAAGCATTTGACAAAATCTAGCACCCCTTTATGATAAAAGTATTGGAGAGATCAGGAGTTCAAGGCCCATGCCTAAACATAATCGAAGCAATTTACTGCAAACCAACAGCCAATATCAAATTAAATGAAGACATACTTGAAGCAATCCCACCAAAATCAGGGACAAGAGAAGGATGCCCATTCTCCCTATATCTATTCAATATAGTACTCAAAGTGTTAGCTAGAACAATAAGACAACAAAAAGAGATCAAGGGAATATACATTGGTAAGGAAGAAATAAAGACATCACTATTTGCAGACGATATGATAGTATACATAAGCAACCACAAAAATTCTACCAGAGAACTTCTCCAGCTGATAAACAACTTCAGAAGAGTGGCCAGATAAACAATTAACTCAAATAAATCAGTAGCCTTCCTTTATACAAAGGATAAATAGCTGAGAAAGAAATTAGGGAATCAACTCTCTTCACAGTAGCCACACATAATATAAAATATCTTGGGGTAAGTTTAACCAAACAAGTGAAAGACCTGTGTGATAATAACTTCAAGTCTCCCAAGAAAGAAATTGAAGATGATCTCAGAAAATGTAGAGATCTCCCATGCTCATGGACTGGCAGAATTAACATAGTACAAGCGACTATCCTTCTAAAGGCAATCTATAGATTCAACGCAATCCCCATCAAAATCCCAACACAATTCTTCAAAGACATGGAAAGAGCAACTCTCAAATTCATCTGGAAAGGCATAAAACCCAGAATAGCAAAAACAATTCTTAACAATAAAAGAACAGCTGGGGGAATCACCATCCCTGACTTTACTACAGAGCAATAATTATAAAAACTGCATGGTACTGCTGCAGAGACAGGCATGTGGATCAATGGAATAGAATTGAAGACTCAGAAATAAAACCACACTCTTATGGTCACTTGATCTTTGACAAAGGCACCAAATACAGACAAAGGAACAAAGAAGGTATCTTCAGTAGATGGGGCTGGTCTCACTGGCTGTCTGTAGAAAAATGAATATAGACCCTTATTTGTCACTTTGCACAAAGCTGAAGTCCCGGTGGATCAAAGACCTCAACATAAATCCAGATATACTGAATCTAATAGAAGAGAAAGTGGGAAAGAGCCTCGAACTCATTGGCACAGGGGGAAATTTCCTAAACAGAACTCTAATGACTTATGCTCTAAGATCAAGAATTGGTAAATGGGACCTCATGAAACTGGAAAGCTTCTGTAAGACAAAGGACATAGTCAATAAGACAAATTGGCAATCTACAGATTGGGAAAAAAAAATCTTCACTACCCTCCCCATCTGATAGAGGGCTAAAATCCAAAATATATAAAGAACTCAAGAAGTTAATTACCAAAAAAACCAAACAACCCAATCAAAAATGGGGTGTAGCCAGGCATGGTGGCACACACATTTAATCCCAGCACTCAGGCGGCAGAGGCAGATGGATTTCTGAGTTCGAGGCCAGCCTGGTCTACAAAGTGAGATCCAGGATAGCCAGGGCTATGCAGAGAAACCCTGTCTTGAAAAACCAAAAACCAAAACCAAACAAAACCAAAACCAAACCAAAACAAAAAACAAACAAAAAACCAAAACCAACAACTACAAAAAAAACCCCTCAGCTTTACCATGCTTGGGAATATTCCCAAAAGATGCCTCATCATGCCACAGGGGCATGTATTCCACTACGTTCATAGCGGCCTTACTTGTGATAGCCAGAAACTGGAAACAACCTAGATGTCCCACTACAGAAGAATGGATACAGAAAATGTGGTTCATTTGCACAATGAAATACTACTCTGCTATTTTAAGAACGAGGACATTCTAAGTTTTGCAGGCAAATAGGTGGAACTTGAAATTATCATCCTGAGTGAGATAACTGAGACCCAAAAGGACATGCATGGTACATACTCACTAATAAGTGGATATTAGCCAAAAAAAAAATAAATAAATAAAAAATAAATCAGAATACCCAAGAGACAGTCCACTGAACTCAAAAAGTTCAACAAGTTAAAGTGCCCAAGTGAGGACATATCAATCACAATTGGGAGAGAGAAGAAAGCAATCACACATGGGGAAGGAGGGAGGGACCTGGAAGGGAAAGTGGACCAGGGGGATGGAGTGGGGGGAGGAGAGGGGAACCTGATCCGGTATTGAGTGAGGGAAAAGGCCTGAAGCCCTGAGTGCCAGCAGAAAGATGGAAACAGGCAACCTCAGGAAATAGGAGGTTGGGGGGGGGACCCTACAGAATGGACCAGAGACCTGGGAGTTAAGAGACTCTCAGAAATCAAAGGGAGGGACCTTAGATGAAATGCGAGACAGTAGGGAGAGGGAACTTATAGAGCCCACCTCCAGCAGGAAGATGGCATCAAGTGAGGGATGCGGTTGTCATCCCACAGTCACATCTCTGACTCATAATTTCTCCTGTCTGAAAGAATTACAGGGATGGAAATGGAGAGGAGTCTGAGGAAAAGAATGTCCAGTGACAGGCTCAAAGTGGGATCCAGCTCAAGGGGAGGTCCCAAGGCCTGACACTATTACTGAGGCTATGGAACACTCACAAAAAGGGACCTAGCATGACTGCCCCCGAAAGACTCAATCTGCTGAATGAGTTAGATGCAGATATTTGCACCCAACCAATGGACAGAAGCAGCTGATCCCTGTTGCTGAATTAAGGAAGGCTGAAAGAAACTGAGGAGATGGGTTATCCTATAGGAGGACCCGCAGTCTCAATTAATCTGGACACCTGAGATCTCTCAAACCCTGGACCACCAGACAGCATACACCAGCTGATATGAGGCCCCCAACACACATACAGTAGAGGACTTCCAGGTCTGTGCTCATTCAGAGATGATGGGACTGGAGGTCCCAGGGAGTTTAGAGGTCAGGTGGGATGGGAGGGGTGGGGGCATCAACATGGCGACAGTGAGGGTGGGGAGGAGGTGTGGGATGTGGAGCAGTTGGAGAGTGGGTGGGTGGGGTACGGGGAATGGAATATGAAGTATAAAAAAATTAATTAATTAAAAAATAACTCATTTAAAATAAACGAATTAAGTAAGGTGATTGAATAGAATGCCTGTGATGACAGAGTGCCTGGTATGTCATAAGTTTCAGAAATGGTGATTGGTATCGCCATCATTATTATTTTTATACAGGGTTTCATGTGTCTCAGGCTGACTTCTCACCTCACATGTATCAGAGACTGACCTTGAACTTCTGATCCTCCTATCTCTGCCACCAAGTCCTAGGATTATCTGTCTATGTAGAGGATGTTGTGAGGCAAATCAAACACATGCCTTTGTGCATGCTAGTCAAGCATTTCCCTAATGGAGCCAAATCTCCAGGCTTTGAAGCTACTTTTATAAGCACTATCTTTCCAATGAACTAAATAATATTGTAGATAGAGAATATTTTGTGTATTGTATGGAGGCATCACCTGCCAATAAAAAAAGGTGATTGGCCAGTTAGCTTAGGCAGGAAATAGGAGGTCAAAGTTCTGGTAAGGAGAGAGAACCCTGAGATTGAACCAAGCATGGGATGATATTCCATGTAAAATTGATGGAGACAGTCTCTTAAACCTAAGGAGAGGTAACTGGACACATGACAGGACTTAGAGTAGAATAAATGGAATGACTGAGTTATAAGCTAGTGGAACTGAGCTGAAGTTTTTGGCCTAGGCATTTGTTCATAAGTAATTCACTTCAGAGTTGTTTTTTCAGAAACCTAGGCATGGTGAAAGTTACATAATATTGCATAAAATATGTCCCATTTGTTCTTTGTGTTCTGATTTCTGTCCATCAGAAAACACTTTAATACAATTTACTGCTTATAAACTGCTCCCTGCTGCTCCATTTTTCTCAAGCCTATTATTTTTGTTGACTCCATCTCTCACAGATAGTGTCGCTTTGCTGTGACCCACTGATGGCTTTGCCACCCATTGATTTGTTGTTTCATTCAAGGTTGTGACCTAGTTTAGAACCATCTGAGGTTCTCTGTGCCTCAGAATCAACTTCTCCCACAATTTGCTACCACTGGTTACATGTTTAAAAGTTGACCAAAAATCGCAGTTGAACACAGATTAGGTTGTCATGTCTCTAGAGTGCTTGCAGTTCCAAACACTTTACTGGACACTTTCTTTTTGTCACTGGATGCTAAGAAGAACATGTCAACAGTGAAACTTATCTGGAAGCTGAATATGATATAGCTGATAGATTTAGGTGTCATGTTATATACCAGACAGAAGTGTTGCTTGATAGAACAGAACACTGACTCTGCCAAAAGACACACTGAGTTCACTATAGCTGTCTAGCTCTTGTTGTATCAGAATGTCATTTGCTAGCATGCTAAAAATGTATCAAGAGGCCAGGGTTATTTTTAGTTTGAAATGCTTCATTTATGTCTTATAGGCTAAATAGATCTTTATTGAAAAGCTGCTGCAATTTAGTCTTGTTTTTAACACATGCAAAGGGGATAAATATTCAGTGGTTTGAATGATGGTTCCCCGGAACAATGAAATATTTAAATGCTCTTCTTAGGAGCATTAATCGACCATAACGTTTCTTTTTGACACTCATGAGAATTTCCTATTAAGTGAGAGTCGTCTTTTAAAGCTACAAATAAAACTCACAAACACAGAGAGTTTTCATTTTAAACTTTCAATACTTAGAAATGAGCTTTTCTTCAGCTTGCCCATAGAAATATTTTCCTTAATTGTTGTATGAATATGAATCACCTATAAAAGAGAATTAATTTCATGATTAGCTTTGGGATAAAAAGCTAAATTACTTACTTGCACGAAGTGTTCCTTAGCTAGAGAAATGATGATTTGCTTTCTTTTCTCACTAACCTAATCATTGCTTAATGTCACCTAACATTGGGGAATAATTGCCAATTTTTCAATATTCTAAGATGGTAATAATTTATTAAATATACCAATTCTGTTCGGAAGGAATTGAATCTTGTAGATTAAACATAGTAAGTAATCGGAGATAATCAATAACAAATTTTTGGAGATTAATTGTGAACGCCAAGAGAAAGATGAGTTTAGAGGTTACCCTCAACAGAGCAGCAGAGACCAGGAAAGATCACTCATTGTTCAAGTGATGGAGCACCTTCCCACCAAGATAATGTATAAGTAGAGAAGAATGATATTTTAAATTATTTTAAAATATTAAATATTAAATAAATATATTAAATTATTTAAAATATTTTAAATTTAAATATATATATATATATATATATATATATATATATATATATATATAT
>NC_034610.1:50473490-50488392 GCF_900095145.1 Mus pahari | reverse complement strand
ATATATATATATATATATATATATATATATATATATATATATTTGCTTTTTAAGGCAGTGTTTCTCTCTCCTGGAACTCACTTTGTAGACAAGGCTAGCCTCAAACTCACAGATCCTCCTGCCTCTGCTTCTCGAATGCTGGGATTAAACGTGTGCATCACCATGTATGGCTCTTCAATTAACTCTTAAGGTAAGGTAAGAGTTCTTTTGTTCTCCATATACATAGAACTTAAGGAATTCAATTATACAGTATGAATGCTAAACCAGGACTGTACCAGAATGGTGCTGATAGGGTTCATGATACTTTTCTATCACAATTAACCATTTCCAAAATGGGGAGTTTAACTGAATTGGTAGATTTTAGTCAAGAAATCAGAAGCCACGTTGTTTATTTCAATAGGAATAGTTTTTCTATTGAAATTGTAAATATAATTCTAGCTTTCTCTGGGGTTGTCAGGAAAGCCTACCCATTCTTGCCAGTGGCCAGGTGACCTAGAAAAGATTCTTTTAGATTTTCTGTTTAATTATGTCTATGTTTATGTGTGCAATGTGTGTGTGTGCATGTATATGATGTGGTGTGTATGTGATGTGTTTTTGTATGTGATACGTATGTGTATGATATGTATGCATATGGACATGACAAGCAGAAGCCAGAGGAAGGCACTAGATCCTCTGGAGCTGGAGTTAAAGACAGTGTGAGGTACTGGATGTAGGCACTGAAAACCAAGAGTAGTAATACTCTAAACCACGGATCCATCTTTCTAGCTCCTAGGAGGGGTTCTTAAATGCTCATCTGGAAGCATTCATAGTTCTCAGGAATCTCTAAGATGTGGTTATCAGATGTTCTACATGAAACACCGTGACGTCTGGTTTGGAATTCCTTGTAGAGAATCTCAACTCTGCCTGTGTGTTTGTTTGGTTGCTTCTAGAAAAGAATGCCCTTTCTTCTTTGATGCCTTGTTTTTGTGCTAGTTTGTCATACTCAGTTCAGTCTGAAGCAGTCCACCTAAGGGGATTCTGAATGATAAAATTTCTGGTACCCTTTCTTCGAAGCAGACACAAGGTAAAAGATGGGCTGCACTGGCGTCAGTCTAAGAGTCATCCTGGTATTATCCAAACCTGGCCAACTCAGTCTCCACATAAATTCTATGATTCATACTCAGAAGCACTGGGGTGTGATACTACTGTGTCTGTTATAACCATGTTCAGTTTATCACCTCTCCACGAAGTGGACTTGAAGTTCTGAGACCCACCCTGTTTCTAGCTGGCATCTATTCTTTTTATCACTCAGTTCCAATTTCTTTTTGATATCCTACAGCTTACAGACTGAAGCATAAGAATAAGGCCCTGAATAATAACACGTTCTATAAGATGTAGAAGATAGGGGAGGGAATGACAAAATATGATATATATATATATATATATATATATATATATATATATATATATATATAACACATATGTATTTCATAAATAGGAAAAGAAATGAACTTCATACTCATTGGCCTTATTTCTGCTAATTAGTAAGATGCATAATTAGTATCTTTAGTTTCTTCCTTTTACTAGTCATTCCTTCCCCCTTTAGTAAGCACTTTCTGTGTCTGGTCTTGATTTTTCCCTGATGAGGTAATCGTAAAACTTAAGTTTTAAGGGTTGGAGGATTAAAAGCCTTGCCTTCATTAGGTTAACTATTCCTTTATTAGCCTCTGATACTGGACACATTAATACTGAAAATATTTTTAAAATTCCTTGATTACTACCTTTCTTAGGTAGGATTTTTTTTCTTTTTTGACTGTTGCTTTGCTTTAATAATCATTATGCCTATAATTAGTACAGGAAATCCTTCATTTCCTGGTGGTTTTATGTTATAAAAAAACTCAATGTTATATGGTATAGTTTAATCTATAATTTCCATTAGTTTTAGAAAACAAAATATCTAAGCCTACAAAGTTAAAATATTGAAAAGAAGAATTCAGATTCTTGTGACTGGCATCTTAAACCCTTAAGATGCCAGTAAGAGAGAGGCAGGAACTGCCTCCATTTCCAGCTCTATATGCTTTGATCCACGTGCTTCTGGCTTTGGGGGAAAGATAGTGTCATACTGACTGCTGGTTCAGTACTTTCAAAACAGTACTCCATAGTTGTCTGATGCAAGCCAACTCACGCTGATGTGGCACATGATTAGGCAAATGATTTGTATGGCAGTGAGCCTTTCTCTCATTCCTGGATGGTATGTGTGTCTCTGGCTGCAGGTGAAGTTGAGTAGCTACCATCAGAGAAAAATCAAACATTCCTTTAGCCCATGGTTAGTAGTTAATACAAAAGTAGAGCACCGAGGGAAGGCCATTAATATCTATGTTTATTTTGATGAAACCCATTGCTCATCTTCTATGATAGAAATAGTCAACTTGTTTCTAAGATTCCTTGGGGAGTGGCACCAACAAACTGAATCAGCATGTTAGGTAGCCATCAATTGTGATAGCAAGAACAGACTTGTTTAAGGGAGAGCTATGTAAATGTATAGCATCTGTACCTGGTGCCTTGACTGTTTCGTTTGTGAGCCCTTTGGTCAGGGTAGAGTGGCTAGAGACAGAGGGTCCTTAGTATCAACAGAAGAGTTATCTCGGCTTCAGGATTATGAAAATGCTCTGCAGGGGACAACTCCTTGTAATCAGTAACCTGAAGCACAATTTCAAACTCTTATCCATTCACATTTGCTCATTACTTTTTATTTTCAATCCCTTATGCTGGTTCTTTCAAACTCCGAAGGCACACAATAGCTATTATCCATTGTTTATGGTGGAGCTCTCTTTTGCAAAAAACAGACAGAAGCAACAGTTCTGGCTGCAAGGAAGGTCTCTTTCTCTAGTCTCCTTAAGGGCTGCTGCATCTCGGGACTTACGTTATAGACATCAATTATAGACAATTAATACAAGATTGTTGGTCATATCTGAAACCAGAATTGACTTGATCATGAACCCCTCATAATTCTCAGGTGTAGTATCAGATATAATTGCTAGTACAGATAGTTGGTGTTGAAAGTCTTAATTTTTATGTCAGTTCAAATTGTACCCAAAGTCTTATTTTCTGAGTTGGTTACTCGGAAAGAAAATAAATGCCAAAGCCGTGTGAGATTTCTGAATCCTCTTCTTGAACTCACATTCCTAGGACTAACTCAGTTTTATTCATATTTGGAATATAAAACATCTTCCCAAAGTTTTGTTGTGGTGTTGAAGGCTTGGTCCACATCTGGGATCACTGCTGAGAGGTGACTGGGTCCTAAGTTCATCAGTGGACAATGTATTGATGAATTAAGAATCGCCAAGATGCTTAGGAAGTGGGACCTTATTAGCGGAATCATCATCTAAGATGCTCCATGGAAACAAGGTTTCTGGATTCTTCCTCTTCCTCATTCTCTGCTTTTTGGCTACTGAGATGAGAAGCTCTGCCCTACCAGTTCCACAGTCTGCTATGATGTCCTGCTTCCTCAGAGAGGCCCCTTAAAACACAGCCTGGGAACATAGACTGAAAACTTGGCCTCCAGGAATCCCTAAAAACATTTCCTGCTTCAATTGGGCTTCTCAGTTGTTTGTCAGAGCAAGAAAAAGTGACCAATGCACCAAATTCCTTTGATTGTGGAGGTGGACTATCTGCTCTTAAAAATTTGAAATTTTATTGATCTTTAATTTTTATCCAGAAATGTATCCATTTTAACTCTATAATTTTATGTATTTTGACAAATGTATACTTTACACATGACCTTCAGAAGAGGCATTTTTTTTTTTTATAGAACATTCCAGGGTACGGACATGCTACAGCTCATTGTCCTGACGTCATGCTGGGCATTCTTGGCTTATGAGTTCTCCTAAGTACAATTTAGAACTAGAATGACAGTTTTAAGCACTAAGTGTGTAATTCATTTTACAAAGAAGCCTAAAAGAGTTTTCAAAATGATAGTTATAAAACTTCTAGTCCCATCAGTGGTGTGTGTACAAAAACCCATCACTTCACAGTCTTATCACTCTTTTGCCTCATCAGACTTAGACATCATTAATTCTTTTTGCTATGTATTTAGTGATAGCAATGTCACATACTGGTTGGTGATGTTTCTCTCATTCATATACTTATTGAATATGAAATGCCTATCTGTTTATTTTGGTGATATAAAAACTTTACCTTCGGCAAATACGTCTGTTATGATTTCTGATTCCCAGTCTGCAACACAGTTCTTTCAGAGAACTTATCAATTCAATCTTGATGAAAGACAGTGATTGACTTTTCTTTTTCAGCTTCTACTGCTATATATTATGCAAAACCCGTAACCAAAGCAATGAAAGTAGTGCATCATCGAAGTCAGAGACTCTCTCCTAAGCTTTAGTTTTTAGTTTTTTCTCTAATCTTAACTTTCATACTTGGGTTGTAAGTTTTTTTACAAGATTTAAAAAAAATATTTATTTAATATGTATAAGTGAAAGCACTTATACTATGCCTGCATGTATGCATGTGCACAACATGCATCTAATGTTTGTGAGGGCCACAAGAGGTTGTTGGATTCCCACGGAACTGGAGTTATAGATAGCGATGAAGGCTGGGAACTGAGTCTGTGGCCTTTGGGAGAGCAGCCAGTGGTCTTAACTTTCTCTCCAGCCCCAACGGTGTGCTTTTTCTTTCCTGTCAGTTACAGTGTAGGACTTTTTTTTTAAAAAAAGATTTATTTATTATTACATCTAAGTACACTGTAGCTGTCTTCAGACACACCAGAAGAGGGCATCAGATCTCATTACAGATGGTTGTGAGCCACCATGTGGTTGCTGGGATTTGAACTCAGGACCTCTGGAAGACCAGTCAGTGCTCTTAACCGCTGAGCCATCTCTCCAGCCCCCAGTGTTGGAATTTTATGGCTTTTGCACTATTGCCCATCTCTGGTTTACTTTGTCTTTTTGTACCATGAATGCCTCTATTTCAAATCTTTCCTTGTTTGCCTGGCTCTGTATTAACTGATTTATTGCCTTTGTTTACACATTCTATCATCTGTGTAATTTGGGAGCCAGTTTTGATTTATATTACTACTCATTATGAGTCTGATTTCCCTGTTCTTTTTCTGTCCCTACAGTAGATTTGTAAAATTTGTCTTACTACCAATGTTTTTGAGATTTGTTCTGGCACATATTGAAGTTACCTGAAAAATAATAGGTTGTTCTCTGTCTTGTTTTTAATCTTCGTTATGAAGGATTCTGGCAGCTAGTTTTTTCCACTCTGTGGATACATATGCATATTCTTCCCAAAGTCTTGCTTTCCCCTCCGTTAAGAAGAACTGTACTTGGCCCTGAGAGAACTCCTATCCTTCCTCTTCCTCTTTCCTCTTCCAGTGCTCCTGGGTGGCTCTTTTGTTATTGTTGTGTGTTAGTTTCTTGACAGTCTCACTTATGTGTACGATGGGTTCTGGTTGCATTCCATGCATGCTTGATAATATCCTTTCCACCCCCACCAACCGCCTGTCTCCCATCCCTCTGAGCACCTGTCTCCCATCCTAAACTCTTGTCTTCCTTATCTGTGCTTTTCCTGGCTTCATGACTTTTGATTTGCTGCATGTTCCACCTGTGTGACCATCTGATGGAGACTGTCATTACAGATTGTTCATTTTCAGGCCTAGAGACGCTCCTCACAGAGATTCACTAATCAGGATTTGGATAAAGGCTGGAGGAGGGGGAATCCATGATTTTTGAGTATCTTTCTTTGTACAGCTCTTATCTTTCTCTTATACTCTGGCCAGAAAAATACCCCCTTCTCCAAAGATACTTCAGCCACTAACCAGGAAATACATTGTAACTAAAATGATGACAGCAACATGGAAATGACATGTCGTGATATCTTTCAGTCTCAGGGGACCTCCTATTGTCACCACTCTCTCATGCCAGCAAAGGTCTGGCGAGCTGAATTAACTCTTCTCCCCTGGACATGACTAGACACTGCCTGTGGGCCTGCCCCTCTTGGGATCCTTGTCCTTTGCTACGTGCTAACTCATGTTTCATTTAGTTATAACTGCACACCTTTCTTATTCTACCCACATTATAATTTTTGCTAATTGCTCATGTGAATTGAAAGTGGTCAGGGCACTGGCTGTTCCATGAAAGGATCCAAGTTCAATTTCTAGCACCCACATGGCAGCTCACACCTATCTGTAACTCCAGTTTCTGGGGATCCAACAGACACAGTAGGCAAAGCACCAATGCATTTACAATAGAAATATCTGAAACTCTTTATTTACAAATACTGACACTCAAATGAATCATTCTTGTAATGGAGTAATTGGGTAAGTATATTTTGATGTTTAAAAATCATTTTAAATTATAGAGATGAATTTCACTGTAAACATTATGACTTCAATTGTTGTGATTTAAGAATTGGTGGACATGCCGGGTGGTGGTGGCGGCGGCGCACGCCTTTAATCCCAGCACTTGGGAGGCAGAGGCAAGCAGATTTCTGAGTTAGAGGTCAACCTGGTCTACAAAGTGAGTTCAGGACAGTCAGGGCTATACAGAGAAACCCTGCCTCAAAAAACAAAACAAAACCAAAAAAAAAAAAACACACAAAAAACAAAAAAAACAAAACAAAACAAAAGAAAATAAAACACAAAACACAAAACAAAACAAAAAGAACTGTTGGACATATTACAAGTATTCTCCATCTTATTTGCTCAAGTTCTTTTATAATCTCAAACTTTTTGAATATCATGTATCTGCCAGTATTTTCTCATTTGGTCTTATTTTGGTTATATTTGATTATGGAGAAATTCTTACAAAGGGAAAACCATTAATGCTTCCACTTAGTGCTCTTTTTCTACTTCAGTTCCTACGCATGAATTCATCTTTAATTCAGAAAACTGAAAAAGACATTAAATTATTTTTTTTGCTGTATTTAAAAGAAATTATATATCCAGATGTGTTATGTCGCTGTGTCATCTCTCATCCTTTTCTCTTATTATGAAACTAGTACCCGATTTCAACAGGAAGAGGCAGAGCAAGATGCTGCCTGAGTAAAACCTGCTGACTTTATGTTATCTACAGAGACAACAAAGGGAACAGTTATAAAGACTATCTTTACCAGAGCCAAGAAAGCCAGGCAAGAGACAAGAGTGCTTGACTTTTTTATTTTTTTTTTTATTTTTATTTTTTGCTTGTGTGTTTTTTTTTTTTTTTTTTTTTTAATATAGCAAAATGGAAAGACTATTATAGAAGGCAGGAAGGAAAGACAGGTATTACCTATCCCCACCTTGAAGGATCCTAGAACACTGAAAGATAACTTCTTGTGAGGGAGCTAGAGATTTAAATACAGGCTATAGACTTAAAAGCTTGTATCAGGCCCAACCAGTGAAACCAAGTTTTCCACTAAACCCCACTGGTTTTATAGCCAGGCAGGCTAAAAAGTGCTGGAATTGCTGTAGGAAGATGCTAATTACAACCGCTGTCTGTTCCCAGCCTTGTGTTGCAGAGCTTGGAGCACAACTCCACCCACTGGGGAGCCAAGGCAGAAGAGCTAGCAAAAGGCTTTGTTCTAAAGTCCAGCACCAGGGTTTTCACATTAACACCAGCATTTGACAGAACAGGAGGGGTCTGTACTAACAGAGCCTCTAGGCCAGATCCAGCATTAGGCAGAGCCACATCTATCTGCTAGAATGAGTCAAGTTTGCGCTGGACTAATTTCTAATCTTGGAATGAGCCTGAGTTTCCCCTGTCCTCTCATTGGGACTGTGAGCTGTGCAAGATCCTGCATCTAAAAAAACTTAAGCACAGTCTTCATCAATATGAACCTAGGCAACCAAGGGACTGACTTTATTCCTTCTTTTCCTGTGTCATAGTGCCCTGTGAGAACCCATGCACTTGATAGGAGTAAGTGCAAGTGTGGACAGGAGCTTAGCTGTAGAATGGTAGAACTTAGCATCTGAGTGATCTCCATGCCCCCAACTCTAGGCTTGCCCATAGACCTTGTAGACTAGTTCCAGTGCCAGGGAAAGACACAAAGCTGAATCAATTCATATTTCACCCTAGTAAGTCATTGCCTGTGGTCTTGAGCTTAAAGTAAGAGGCACAGCTGTGAAATCTTGGTCTGATGGCAATGGCATGCGTGTAGGTTCAGGGTGCCATGAAGCTTGGTATTATAGCCACAGCGATGACATAGAGACATGGTTTGTCCAGCCAGGGTGACTTTGTCCTTGGCTATATAGCATCCTGGTGGGCCTAATCACAGGTCTGTCCCTAGACAAAACATTTGTCCCCAGTCGGCTTATAGGGTGATGCCTCTGAGTAAACAGAGTACCCTTTATAGGTAGGTACTCTTCTGCTTCTTCCAAAGTGCTGTGACAGTGTATATAAACGTAGGCTTGGATTGCCCTCTAATGCCAAAACACAGACAATAACAGTAGATTGCCAAGCAGTCCAGATCGCCCCAGGAAAGGAGGATGGGAGGGGAGGGTAGGCTTAGCGAAAATAAGCAGCCTGTTTAGGGGTTCTGTACACAGGAATGGAGAGCTGGATGTGCTTTTGATGTGTATCCATGGCTGCAGAGGCAGAGACAACGGGGATTCCTTCATTTGAAAGAAAGTAGCGCCTGCCATTTGAGGCTGATGCAAAGGCTCAGAGCATGATGACACTTGGCCTCCAAGCCTGAAAACCTGATTCCTTTCCTAGGACCCACATAGTAGAAGAAGGGAATAAAGCTCCCAGAAGATTGCCCTCTGGCTTAAGCATATGTGCTATGTACAGATGCATGCACATATGCAAGTGTGTCTGTGCAAACAAGCAATAAATGAATGTTCCATTTTTTGAGTTGTTTTTTTTTTAAACTGGTTATTTTCCTTATTTACATTTCAAATGTTTTCCTGTCTCCAGGTCTCCCCTTCAGAAATCCCCTATCCTGCCTTCTTTCCCCCTGCTTCTATGAGGGTGCTCCCCCCCCCACCTACCCTCCCTCTCCTGTCTTCCTACCCTGGCATTCTCCTATACTAGGGCATTGAACATCTCCAGACGCAAGGGCCTCTCCTCCCACTGACACCAACAAGGCCATCTTCTGCCACATATGTGGCCAGAGTCATGAGTCCCTCCATGTGTACTCTTTGGTTGGTGGTCCAGTCCCTGGAAGCTCTGGGAGATCTGACCTGTTGACACTGTTGCTGCCTTCGTGGGGCTGCAAACCCCCTCAGCTCCTTCAGTCCCTTCTCCTACTCCTCTATCAGGGAGCAAGTGCTCAGTTCAATGGTTGGCTGCGAGCATCCTCCTCTGTTACTTGTCAGGCTCTGGCAGAGCCTCTCAGGAGCCGTATTAGGCTCACTTCAGCAGTCACTTCCCGGCATTCACAATAGCATCTGGGATTTGGTGACTGTATTTGGGATGGCTAATACCCACTTATCAGTGAGTCATACCACGTGTGTTCTTTTGTGACTGAGTTACCCCACTCAGGATGATATTTTCAAGTTCCACCCATTTGCCTGCAAATTTCATGAAGCTATTGTTTTTTAATGACTGAGTAATATTCCATTGTGTAAATGTACCACATTTTCTGTATCTATTTCTCTATTGAGAGACATCTGGGTCCTTTCTAGCTTCTGGCTATTATAAACATGACTGCTATGAACACAGTGGAGCATGTGTCCTTATTACATGTTTGAACATCTTCTGGGTATAGGCCCAGGAGTGGTATAGCTGGGTCCTCAGGTAGTATACTATGTCTGATTTTCTGAGGAACCATAAGACTGATTGCCGGAGTGGTTGTACAAGCTTGCAATCCCACCAGCAATGGAGGAGTGTTCCTCTTTCTCCACATCCTTGCCAGCATCTATTGTCACCTGAGTTTTGATCTTAGCCATTCTGACTGGTGTGAGGTGAGATCTCAGGGTTGTTCTGATTTGCATTTCCCTAATGCCTAAGGATGTTGAACTTTTCTATAGGTGCTTCTCAGCCATTCAAGTTTCCTCAGTTGAGAACTCTCTGTTTAGCTTTGAATCCCTGTTTCAAATTGGGGTATTCGGAATGTTAGTGTCTAAATTCTTAAGTTCTTCATATATTTTGATTATTAGCCTTCTGCCAAATATAAGGTTGGTGAAGAACTTTTCCCAATCATTTTGTCTTAATGATAGTGTCCATTGATTTACAGATGCTTTTCAGTTTCATGAGGTCCCACTTCTTGACTTTAATGCCTGAGCCATAGGTATTCTGTTCAGGACGTTGTCTCCTGTACTGATGAGTTCAAGGCTACTCCCAATTTTCTGTTTTATTAGATTAAGTGTGTCTGGTTTTATGTTGAGATCTCTGTTCCATTTGGACTTGAATTTTACGCAGGGTGATAAATATTGGTATATTTGCATTCTTCTACATGCAGACATCCAGTTAGACCAGCACCATTTGTTGAAGATATTCTTCCTTTTCATTGTATGATTTTAGCTTTTTTTTTTTGCTAAAAATCCAGTGTCTGGGTCTTTGATTTGATTCCATTGATCTGCTTGTCTATTTCTATATCAATACTATGCAGTTTTTATTACTATTTCTCTGTAGTACAGCTTGAAGTCAGTGACAGTGACATCTCCAAAAGTTCTTTTATTGTCAGGATTACTTTACCTATCCTGGGAAGTTGAGAATTGTTCTTCCCAGATCTGTGAAGAATTGCAGTAGAATTTTGACTGGAATTACGTTGAATCTGTAGATTGCTTTTGGTCAGATGGTCATTTTCACTATGTTAATCCATGAGCAAGGGAGATCTTTCCACCTTTTGATATCTTCCTCAGTTTTTTTTCTTCAGAGACTTGAAGTTCTTGTCATACAGATCTTTCACTTGCTTGGTTTGGTACACCAAATATTTTATATTAGCCATGCTATTGTAAAGGGTGATGTTTCCCTAATTTCTTGGCACATTTATCATTTGTATAAAGGAGGGCTACCGATTTCTTTGAGTTAATTTTGTATTCAGTCCTTTTGCTGAAGCTGTTTATCAGTTCTAGGAATTCTCGGGTAGAATTTTTGGGGTCTCTTATGTATACTATCTTATCATCCTCAAACAGCAACACTCTGACTTCTTTCTTTCCAACTTCTATCCTCTTAATCTCCTTTAGGTGTCTAATTGCTCCAGCTAGAAATACAAGTAGTATATTGAATAGATAGGGAGAGAGATGGCAGCCTTGTTTTGTCCCTGATTTTAGTGGAATTGCTTTAAGTTTCTCTCCATTTAGTTAGATGTTGGCTTTTGGCTTGCTTTATATTATTTTGATTATATTTAGGTATAGTCCCCTTATCCATGATTTCTCTAATATTTAAAACATAAAGAGGTTTTGGAGTTTCTCAAAGGCTTTTCCAGCATCTAATGAAATGATCATGTGAATTTTTTTCAGTGAGTTTATATGTTGGATCACACTGTTGGGTTTTCATATATTGAACCACCCCTGTATCCCTGGGATGAAGCCTACTTGATCATTGGAAATGATGTTTTTAATGTGTTCCTGGATTCAGTTTGTGAGTATTTTATTGAATATTTTTGCCTCAATATTCATAAGAGAAATCTGTCTGAAGTCCTCTTTCTCTGCTGAGTCTTTGTTTAGTTTAGGTATCAGGGTGACTGTGGCTCCATAGCTAACTTGTAATAGTATAATGGCAGGGATGCTTTCTATACTTAATTTAAGGAGGAACATTGGATTACTTTCATTATATAAACACTGTGCTTAAGTGTTTTAGGCACTGTGCTTTAAGGACTAGATATTTATATACTTAAGTAACATATATGGAACAGGCACAGAAACCTATCTGCCTGTGGATCTTAAATTCTGACTCGAGAAGCCTTGGCACCAATCATTGAATGACTAATTAAAATATATAACATCAAACTATTATGCACATGTAACATGCTCAGCAAATGCTTATAAACAGTTCATTTGTCATTAACAATTGATTTTCTTGGTCGTTCTAGAGAGTGAACATAGGGTCTCGCGTGTGCTAGGCAGATGTTCCTCCACTACTGAGCTCCAGCCCACCTTTAAAAAAAGGTTTTAGTTTAAGATGGCACCTCACTAAGTGGCTGGCATACTTAGAATTTGTAATTTCCCTGTTTCCATCGCTCAGTGGCTGAGATGACAACCTGTATTACCGTGCCAGGCTGCACTTTCTATCAGAACTCATCCCATGGATTTCTAAAGAACAGCATTTGGTCAATGGGAGTATGGAAGAGGCTGAATCTAGTCTACTTTCCTGGTTATAGGTGTGTCTGTGTCCATATCAACCTCAAGCAAGCAGAGCTATTTTAGTTGTTCATTATATTCATGATTTTAGAAGTACTCAGACCTTTCAGAGCTCATTTCATATAACTCAGAGAATGAAAATATATATGAACCTTCTTGTATGCCCTGGTGAATTGACTCAATCAAGATGCTTCTCTCAATGTTTTCCCAACAGGCATTTTTTTTTTTAAGTGTGAAGAAGTTCAAGCACATTGAACCCAAATTCAAGTTATAGATTCCCTAAAGGTACGCATCATAAAAACAACCAATCCATTTATCTTCAAATTTCCAAACTTGTTTTCAGCCATTTGCTCAAAATGTTTTCTCTCTTGCTCTGTAAGAATATTATGTGCAGTGCCTGAGTCTCCCTGTGGTATTTGTTTTCCATTAACTTCCCATTGATTTCCAGTTATGTGTACACAGTACTGCAGGAACATAAACCACGAGTACCAGACTTGGAAGTTCTGGTGAGAGCCTACTACAATGTGAATATTATTTGTGGTCTCTTAAAAACTGTACTTAAAGGGAGTTGGGACAAGTGGGGTCAAGTCTGAGTAATAATGTGTATAAATTATAGTGAGAATGGCTGTGGAAGCTTGGGATGAAGGATGTTCAAATAGGAACAACAAGTCAGAATGAATAGAGATGATGTTTTGAAAATATCACACTGTAGAAGGTAAAACAAAATGTAAATCTTGAAAAGGAAAGTTATCAAAAGATAGGAAAAGCAACGTGTAGGGGTGAAGAAGAAATATGCAATGAACTGATACAGCACCTAGAGTGGACACCGTGTCTGAAACAAGTAGAATTTTGCAAGCTCTTTTTAACATAGTATGCTTAACACTGCCTCTCACATTTAAAGACATTCAGATCTTTATTGTCTTGCTTTAGACTCTCAGCAGCCACATGTGGAAGCCAGAAAGACTTGGACACACACTAGGCAAAAATACTCAATCTCACTAACCTTAGTAATCACCTGTGAGAAGGGCTTCTGTATATGGGAGACTGTTTTTATTATGTTAATTGAGGTGGGGGCGATTCAATACATCATGTACAGCACAATTCCCTAGGCAGGGATCTTGGACTGTACAGGGGTAGGGAAAGCTAGTTGAACATGACTATGTATGCATTCATTAATGTGTTGTGACTTGTTCCTTCAAGTTATGGTACCCTGATTTCCCCAATATAATAGAACTTACTTTCTTGAGTTCCTTTTAGCCAGGAAAGATACTAAGGCATTAGTAGTTGTGACAGCTAGCAGAAATAGAATTATTTTAAAGGTGGCTTATAGTAACTGGGTTGTCTAAGAGACGATAGGATTGTGTGGCTAGGGCGCAATGGTAAAATGACAGCTGTACATGCCTAACTTCTGAGCCTGGGAGAGTGAGGAAACAAGTATAGCAAGATTCCTTTCTGTTATAGCTTCATTTTGGACAGTTTGTGACAGTAAGATTTCTTTGTGTTGCAGTCTCATTTTGAACAGTTTCTCACTATAATTGCACTGAGCTAAAACTGTAGCTGAGGACTTCTTTGTTTTGTTTTCTGCATCAAATCTAATAGCATGTAATTTTTTAGAACTCAATATTGTATCCTATGTTCATGTAATATTTTTGGAAACAGAACAAAGTTATAGATATAAGAAAGTCTTGTCACCACCAGAGAACTCCTAAACCTGATAAACAACTTCAGCAAAGTATCTAGATATAAATGTAACTCAAACAAATCAGTGGCCTTCCTCTACACAAAGGATAAACAGGATGAGAAAGGAGCTAGGGAAACAGCACCCTTCATATTAGTCACAAATAACATAAAATACCTTGGTGCGACTCTAACTAAGCAAGTGAAAGATCTGTGTGATAAGAACTTCAAGTCTCTGAAGAAAGAAACCAAAGATCTCAGAAGATGGAAAGATCTCCCATGGATTGGCAGGATTAATATAGTAAAGATGGCCATCTTGCCAAAAGCAATCTACAGATTCAGTGCAATCCCCATCAAAATTCCAACTCAATTCTTCACAGAGTTAGAAAGGGAAATTTGCAAATTCATCTGGAATAACAAAAAAACCTTGAGTAGCAAAATATATTCTCAACAATAAAAGAACTTCTGGTGGAATCACCATCCCTGACCTCAAGCTGTACTACAGAGCAATTGTGATAAAAACTGCATGGTACTGGTACAGTGACAGACAGGTAGATCAATGGAATAGAATTGAAGACCTAGAAATGAACCCACACACTTATGGTCACTTGATCTTTGACAAAGGTGGAAAAAAGACAGCATTTTCAACAAATGGTGCTGGCTCATCTGGCAGCTATCATGTAGAAGAATGCGAATTGATCCATTCCTTTCTCCTTGTAAAAAGCTCAAGTATACCTGGATCAAGGAACTCTACATAAAACCAGAGACACTGAAATTGATAGAGGAGAAAGTTGGGAAAAGCACAGGGGAAAAATTCCTGAACAGAATATCAGTGGCTTGTGCTGTAAGATCAAGAATCAACAAATGGGACATCATAAAATTGCAAAGCTTCTGTAAGGCAAAGGACACTGTCAGTAAGACAAAAAGGCCACCAACAGATTGGGAAAGGATCTTTACCAATCCTAAATCAGATAGGGGACTAATATCCAATATATATAAAGAACTCTA
>NC_034610.1:50455009-50473485 GCF_900095145.1 Mus pahari | reverse complement strand
CAGAGCTAAAGAATTCTCAACTGAGGAATACTGAATGGTTAAGAAGCACCTGAAAAAATGTTCAACATCCTTAATCATCAGGGAAATGCAAATCAAAAAAACCCTGAGATTCCACCTCATACCAGTCAGAATGGCTNAAATCAAAAATTCAGGTGACAGCAGATGCTGGTGAGGATGTGGAGAAAGATGAGCACTCCTTCATTGCTGGTGAGATTGCAAGCTTGTGCAACTACTCTGGATATCAGTCTTATGGTTCCTCAGAAAATTGGACATAGTACTATTGGAAGATTGAGCAATACCATTCCTGGGCATATACCCAGGAGATGCTCCACCTTGCATAAAGGACACATGCTCCACTATGTTCATAGCAGCTTTATTTATAATAGCCAGAAGTTGGAAAGAACCCAGATGTCTCTCAATAGAGGAAAGGATACAGAAAATGTGGTACATTTACACAATGGAGTACTACTCAGCTATTAAAAACAATGAATTTATGAAGTTCTTAGGCATATGGATGTATCACCCTGAGTGAGGTAACCCAATCAGAAAAGAACACACATGATATGCACTCACTGATAAGTGGATATTAGCCCCAAAACGTAGAATACCCAAGATACAATTTGCAAAACTCATGAAACTCAAGAAGAAGGAAGACCAAAGTGTGGATACTTCATTCCTTCTTAAAAGGGGGAACAAAATACCCATGGACGGAGTTATAGAGACAAATTCAGAGCTGAGGCTGAAGGAAGGACCATCCAGAGACTGCCCCACCCAGGGATCCATCCCATAAACAACCACCAAACCCAGACACTATTGCATATACCAACAAAATTTTGCTGACAACACCCTGATATAGCTGTCTCCTGTGAGGCTATGCCAGTGCCTGGCAAATACAGAAGTGAATGCTCACAGTCATCTATTGGATGGAACACAGGACCCCCAATGAAGGAGCTAGAAAAAGTGCCTAAGGAGCTGAAGGGGTCTGCAGCTCTATAGGAGGAACAACAATTTGAACTAACCAGTACCCCCAGAGCTCATGTCTCTAGCTTAATATGTAGCAGAGGATGGCCTAGCTGGCCATCAGTGGGAGGAAAGGCCCCTGGTCTTGTGAAGATTCTATGCCCCAGTGTAGGGGAATGCCATGGCCAGGAAGTGGGAGTGGGTGGGTTGTGGAGCAGGGGGAGGGGGAAGGTATAGGGTATTTTCTGAGAGGAAACTGGGAAAGGGGATAGCATTTGAAATGTAAATGAAGAAAACATCTAATAAAAAAAGAAAGAAAGAAAGAAAGCTTTTAGTGATCAAGACCCTAGGAATTTGTTTTCTTCGATAAATCTTTAATGAGATCAAAGTCTTTACATTTGATAGTTGTTAGGTTTCAAACCCCAGGACAAGGGACTGAGGTGCATATTTTACATAGCAAAGCAGACCTGGCCTCCAGGTACTCCCAGCATCCCTCAGTCTCTACCTAGGAGACCCTGTTCCCAACCCTGAACTTTCCAGCCCAAAGGCTGGGCTGCCCTTCCCCCAAAGGCTCTTCTCTATATAATCCAGACATTTTGGTTTCTCCTTTCTCTCCTGCTCTTTCTCCTTCTCTCTCTATTTCTCTTCCTGTGCATACTCTCCCTTTCTTTCTCTCTTCCCCCCCGCTCCCCTCCTCTCCCCTCTCCCCTCTCCCCTCTCCCCTCTCCCCTCTCCCTCTTTCTCTTTCTCCATGGCAACTTCCCTGGCTTTGATCATTGGAGCCAGTTACCTCACCAGCCTAAGAGCAGCTTCCCAATAAACCTTCATTTAATATAATCTAATCTTGCTTGAGTTGGCTCACTTCAACAGCAGAGAAATAACTTATTAATAGTTGCCGTGGCAACATTTCTCTTGTACAACAGCTGCTGTATGCCTAGACTGAACTGTTTGTACCTAAAAGATCTAAAATGTCACACACACACACACACACACACACACACACACACACACACACACACACACACACACACACACACGGCAGGTAGGAAAGTCTCCAAAACTATCTTCTTTCCCTTTAATGCTGAAGATAATTATAAAAATAAATTCATCTGCTCAAAATAGCAAAAACAAACAAACAAACAAACAAAACAAACAAACAAAACAAAAAAGAAAGTCTTGTCACTGATGAAAAATTGTACCTAGCAACTTTGGACAGTGTTCCTCTTCATAATGTCACCTTTGAACGATCTTTCTCAGTACAGGGCGTATTTCCTCAGGAGAATGAAGCTGTGCTTTGGAATAACAGGTGGGACGCAGATGAGCCTTGGCGTCATGCTCCTTTCTCCCTTATGCATCCAAGGATTTTATGAACGTAATTGTTTGAAATACTTTTTTGGTGATATTTACCATATTTTGTTTGAAAAGTTTAAGAATCTTAACTAATATTTAGTTATTTGAATAGGTGTCATTTTGTGACCCTGGCTGGCCTGCAACTCACTATGTAGATGAAACTTGCCTGCAACTCACAGAGAAACCCCTGCCTCTGCCTTCGAAGTGCTTTGATTAAAGTTGTGCCCCACTATGCTTGCCTTAAAGGCCTTATATTGACTTTATTTTATGTATTTCTATTGAAAAGTTCTTTCAAATGCAGGAAATGACACTTAAGTTTTTCTTTCTTGGACAGATTGGGCTGAATTGGCCTGACAGGTTCCTGGATTCCAATTGATTGATTAACTGCTTTTTCTAATAGTGGAACTTTTTGAACTGTTGAGTAATTTGAAAAACTCCAGCCTTTCTCCAGGTAAACCATAAGCTACAATGAAATGAAGGATTCCACATACAAAATCTTTGAATAGCAAATGTGTCCTTAAACAGTGAATTCATTTTCCTATCCTCATGTACTGTCAGGAATACATTCCTTCCCATTATTAATCACTGAAATAAGAAAGCATGGAATAGCCATCCCCAAATAGGTCTTTCTTTTTCATCTGAGGCTACAGACATTATTTGAATGTAGACCCAATTCCTCCCTGAAATGTTATTGTTGGTTTCATTTTGGTTTTCTAGCTTCATCCTGAACCCCCACCCCCACCCTTAACAACCTCCACTTGATTAGTTATTTTGTACTAATGGACATTGCTTTCACTTTTTCCTTGGATAATACCTTTTAAATAACATTTTATTTTCAGTATTCCAACTCAATTCTACCATCTTGGGTACTGTAGCTCATTCCATGCCTGTAATCTAGCATGGCCCCTGAGCCAAAGACAAGTTGAGGTTTGATCTTTTGATATGCATTGTAATTATAAGTACTGGCACCCAAGGCCTGGTTGCTCTCAGGGACTAGAGTCTGCAAGTACACAAGTGATGCTACATAATCTTACCCTCACCCTCCAGTTATCCCTGACTGGTGAACAAAGATGCCTACAGTTGGACAGATAGGCATAGAGAGATAGGCGGGGTCTTGGGTTCTTGGGCTTGGGGTCAGAGGGACCACGAGGAAGAGAGGAAAAGGACATTCTAGGTGTGAGTCAAGAAAGCATGGCCCTGAGGACTGGCCAACTGGAGTTAAGAGCAGCCCAGATGAAACATGGTAAGTAATACTTTGGGTTATTAATAGGAAATAGATTTTAATAGGATAGATAACTGCCCAGCATTAATGCTAATAAGGGGCTTATTATAAATATAAAGGTTCTATGTATGTTTCTTTTATTTGGGAACTAAATTGTCACAGGTGGAGTAGAAACCCTGGATTGGGGTTACATATTTTACATATTTTTATATTTACATATTTTCTACAATAAAAACACTTAGTTGAGTGGATAGGAGAATTAGTGATAATATTTGTCTTGCATTTTCCTGCTCATGTGTGCTTGCATACATTTATGTGCAGGGGCATGTTCATGTGTGTGAATGTGCATGTGGAGGCTAGAAGACAGCCCTGGGAGCTGTTCGTCAAGTTAGCTATCAGTTAATTTAATGAAAGAGGATCTTTCACTGGGATTGGAGATCATGAATTAGGATAAACTCATTGGCTAAGAGGTCTCAGGGATCTTCTTGTTGCTATCTCCCCAGTATGGGAATTACCCGAGTGTGCTATAATGTCACATCTGACTTTTTCATGAATTCTGTAGACTGAAGTCTGGTTCTCATGATTGCGTGGCAAGCATATTAAGAACTAAGCTGTTTCTCTAGTCCAATGAGGGACCATGATGTTTGACAGAACCTAAAAGTAATCCTACATATCTATCTGTATAATATGAATATACCTGCTGCTAGGATTAAACAAGTCCAACCTCAGGGTAATCTATTTTTTCCTAAATTAGACAGACATGAACACTTGAGTATTTCTCTAAAATAATTCTTATTACATTCAACTCACAACTGACATCATTTTCTCAGACCAAGGTCTAATTGAGCCTATTAATAAGATGTGTACCAAAATTTGACAATTTGTAATTATTCTCCTTTGGATCACTTTCATTGTTTTATTTAAACCAGCTTTGTATATAAACTTGTAGTTTTTCTGAGGTCAGAAGTTTTTTTTTTTTTTTTGTTGTTGTTTTTTAACTTATCTTTAAAACATCTAGATGAAGTATCTTGCCACTATTCCCAAATATCAGATACTTGTAGTTGAATATTAATTCTGTACACAGACTACGTAATTTTGTGTTCATTTTATAAACAAATGTTTTAGACATTATTGTATGTCAAGTATTCCACTTCTTTGATTCTTCATTCATTTCTCAATTCCTTTAAGACATTGAGTGTTGTTGATTAAACATGTGCTACTATGTAGTGAACATTATGCTTCAAGCTTATAATACATGGAATAAGTTAGACATCACGTTTTCTTCTAAGTTATTATAGAACAGTTGGGAAATTAAGTTTGAATTCAAGGCAGCTGATATGACATACATTCTTCATACTGTAAGAATTATGTAGAAGCATACTGAACTTTATGTTCCAAAATTAATAGCAGTGTAATTTTGCTAAAATCTGTTCTGTGATCCATTTAGAGGCAGATGGAACTAAAACATTGCCTAAATCAGTAAAGGACAGTTTTGTCAAGTCTTTTTAAAAGAAAAGAGAAAAAAAATATGTTACTAGTGTGGTTTTCTAATGACCTACAATGAGAACCCCAAAACTCATAGCAATCTAAATCCCAGAACAGAATGCCAGTCAAGACTAAAGCCAAACATCATCTATAGCTTCAAATGAGAAATGTGGAAATCAATCCAGGTTTGGCAGAAAGAGTAAACAAACATAAAAACTCTGACCCTTGGGAGAGAAAAAAGAAAACCTAGCTCTTGGGTGAAAGAAAACCTTCTGGAGAGAAAGGCTAACATGAGGAAATCATGGGCAAGCCTAAAAGCTCAGGCTATTTGGATCCCTGAAGAAATAAAGACACCATCACACAAAATTTACAGGGCATTTTATTTTCACAATAGTTCATACTGTAAGTTATCCCTTTTTCCCCCCAAAGAGAATCTACCACATAACAACTAGTAAAATAGCCAGACAACAGGTAAATTGGATAAAAGACTCCATCTTCTAGCCATCTAAGAGTTTACCCTGTAATTTGTCTTTTCTCTTTTCACTTAGCCCATCCCCAGCTGTCTCATCTAACAATTGGGTTGTAGATTATCCCATCACTGAGCAGTTTGACTGTCTGAATCATAGGCTGGGGAAGCTTAGGAAGTGTGTCTCCTTCCCTGACTGCCGCTCAACAGCACTCAGACTGACCTAAAAGAATTACTACTCTTTTGGTCTCCAAAGGTCCTTTGTAAAGGAGAGACTACCATCGTCCCTTTCAGAGCTCTGTGGAAAGCATCTAATTGCTAGGCTATTTTTAGATGAATCATCAGAGACTGATCGCCCCAAGTCTCTTAGCCAAGCACTTCCATACAGCGCCCACAGCCACTGTTATTACCACATCATGGCAGTACTTTATCTAATAGACCTCCGGGAGGAGAAAAATGAATGTATTCTTTTGAAATGGTATATGGATTTTTTTCTTTAGTTTGTCTAGTGTGCACTCATACACAACCCAGATATTTTCTTTTCCAGTCCACAAAGAACTCACTTTGCCTTTCTATAAAGGCTTGATGAACCAATGAGGGAACGATATAGAGATAGTACAATTAATGTTGAATGTGGGGTTTGGGGTTTGTGTGAAAGGGGTTGGGAAGTCATTTGTCAAGGTAAAACGTTAAAGTGGGACCAGGATGGCTTTGTGCAGAAGTAGATCAGGCTCACTGTTTTTGCTGGAGAATGTTCTGGACCAGCTGAAGTGGTCATACTACCCACTGCTGTCCCAGGACTTAACAGCATAGCTGGGCACTACCCAATTCACAATTGGTATTTTCAGATGTTCTTTTTATTCTAATTTAAAAGTTTAGGTTGTATCTTAAAAAATCTATTTGCATATATTAACAGCTGGTTTTCTACTATTTCTGCCTGATGTGTATCTTTGTTTTTGGCACAATATTCTTTTCCTTGTGTCTCCTTGAAGCAACTTTGCTGATCACTACTTTATGACTTGTAGTTTCAAATGACAGCCAACCAATCTAGCAATACTGTTCAATTCCTGCACATACAAAACATTATTTAGAGGGGAAACAATAACAGATATATCCTGTTTTTACAGAGGCAGTCCCACAGTTAGATTTTGAGAAAGCTCTTTCCATGGTGCTGGCTGTAGGGTGATGACTTGTCCTAGAGCTGTTAGGAGCTACTTTGTGACTCTCTGGACAAGAGTAAAAGATGGAGAAAAGCAGCTCCAGGATAAGGGAATAAACCAATTTCTCACTGATGTAACTGGAGTCTCACAATCTATTATCTCTTGAATGTTGAGCTTATAGACTACCCAATACCCTCTTCAGTTTCCACAAGGCTTCACACCTTATACTTTTCTATTCTAATCAAAACAGTCTTCAGTAATACAATGTTTTCCTTGCCTCCGTATAAATAGTAGAACTTCAGACCATATGCATTTTAAATGCTAAGAACTCTATGCAGAATTCCACTTTTGACTTAGTTTAGCATCTGGTAACACTGAGAGTGGATGGAAGGCGTAAGTAAACTACACCCAGGAAACTATACAGGTACGTGGCCTTGAGTCATCTCTTCTATGATTACAGGTAAGTAATAAATAGTCCATTCCTTGATAGAAAAATGATGTTGGATTTATTTAAAAATGTAACTTTCTGTGGTGGGCACTACTGAAAAAAAAAAAGCAAAGGTAATATATTTTAAAGAGAGTTTGTTACTAATACCTTTTGTTAGAGCTTAGCAGGAGACAGGAACAAAATGTCCCTTCTCTTCCTAGACTGCCTGAGTGGAATCTTGATGCAGAAATTGCGTCTGTGTGCCTTCCTTTCGGTATCTAGCAAGACAAGTGGTATAGAGGATCATAGGCACTGTTCGCTGTCCTTGTGGCCCCTTTAAGAGGCTGATAATGGAAGCAAGCATCCCCCAGAGAAGAGGGAAGATACACAATACATGAAGCTGAATTTTGTCTCCAGAGAAAGGTATATTACAGAATACTGGGATATTTTGATACTGTCCTCATGGTTTCCTGACCATCACATTTGCCACAGCAGACATTAAGTATCTTTGATAATGCAGTTATTTGTAGTAGGAAGCGAGGAACATAAGTCTTATTAATTTTCAAGTTGTCCCATCATTTCTTCTCAGGATTCAACAAGAGGGGGCTACATACTTGCAGATGAAATGCCAAGTCAAGGAGGCTTAGAGTCATTTGTTTCTCAGAGAAGTGCTGGGTCTCATGCTGGCAGTAGATTTTGTTTGTATAAAACAACTCAACAACATTGTTTATGGAAAACTTTTTATATAAAGTCTTTGTAATTTAAAGTAGAGGACTGTGCACATCACAAATGAAAACTTAATAAATTATTTGAATAGGAACTTATCAGTGTAACGAACACCCGCATTATGAAACACAACAGGACTACAGTCCCCATGTCATCCACTTAAGTGTCTACCTACCGTCCTACTAAGGAAAACTGAGGAGCTGACTAACAACTCTAAATTAATTATCAGCAGGAGTTTTGAAAGGCAGGATGCCCTTCTAAAATGTGAGGGGACTTCCATTCTTTACTTTAAATGTTATGGTGTATGATGGCTTTTAAGAGCACCGTCTTTTCTGTGACTTACAGTAACATCTACTCATGCCTATGCCACATTGTGGGCATTGTATTGTTTCATATTAAATTTTTGGTGCTATAAATAGCTTTGGAGTAAAGAGCTTATTCCACCATGGAGGATGGATGCCTTGCGAGGGGGGCATCCTCTTGATAACATGAGTACCTAAAAGACTCAGGGTTATGGGAGCTAAAAGAAAAGCAGCTCTATTTTCTCCCCACCCTGTGCATGTGTGTTCCGTAACAGCCACTGCGTACTCTTTGTGAGAAAAGGAAGAAGAAGGAAAGTGGCATTTAGGTCAGCAGTTCTCCACCTGTGAGTCGCACCCCCTTTGACAAATCAGTCTCCAAAAATGTTTACATTATGATTATCAACGGTAGTGAAATTACAGTTAAGAAGTAGCAGTGAAAATAATTTTATGGTTGGGGTATTACCACAGTGTGAGGGCCTGTATTAAAGAGTCTCAGAGATAGAAATGCTGGGTAACCCCTGCCTTGGATGGTTTCATTTTAAGGCTTCTTTTCAATTTTAAGCCTTACTCAATCTTTTGGGTTTCTACCTTAAGGAATACAGGTCTCTTTAGACATGTTCCATTTTCTTTCTGAAGAAGCAGAATTTTACACAAGCAGACAGGTGAAGGAATGATTCGGGAGCATTGCCGCTGTGTGTGCCAGGCATGCCGGGGTAGAATTGTCTGGGAAGGGGGGATTGCTGTAGAAGATTAGTGAGCATTTCTGTATACTGCCGTCTACACCAGCTGTTCTTGGTTTCCAAGTATAACATTCTGAATCAGTTAAAATGATTTTATAATAATTGATCACAGAGAATACTGAGTGACTGATTAATAGAACCTAGTAAGAGACACTCTACCTACATGAATTTTGTTCATTGTGCAGAAATATTAGGAAGAATACGACTTCTAGAAGGTCTAAAATGTGAGATCCAGCACTGTAAAAGTACTTAATAGCATTAAGAAAGTCAGAATGAGAACATGACTTAAATTATATTATATTCTTTATATGAAACTATAATCCCAGTAATGCTGATAGAGAGAATCAAGGCATTTAGCAATTTTTAGAACTACCATTTAAATTGGATTTAAAGAGAAATTAGGGGGTAGAGAAATGATGACTTAACGGTTAAGATCACTTGTTGCTCTATAGAGGACCCACGTTCAGTTCCCAGTACTCACATAGTGGTCCATATCCATCTATAACTACAATTCTATGAGATTTGATATCATATTCTGATCTCTGGCAGCCTAAATATATACATTTAGGCTAACCCCTCATACACATACAATAAAATGAACTCTTAAAAATTATAAAAGAAATTATACTACATGAAGCTCAAAATATTTGTACATTATAGCAACATGGTTGAACATGAACATCCGTTTAAAGGACACATGTAACATATTGTATTAGCTTCTTATAATCCTTCATATCACATGTAGCATATTACATTCATATCCTATAATTCCTTATATCACGTATTTTTTTCTTCTTTGTGTGGATCAGTTTTGAAAACTGTTGAGAGAATTTAAAAAGATTAGCATAGAAGGTCTCTACCAATACAAGCTTGCTGTCTTCTCATAAATACACATTTCAAGCTTGTGTGTTGGCTCAGTGTAACTTGGAACAAAGCTGTGTGTGTGCGTCTGTGTGTGTGTGTGTGTGTGTGTGTGTGTGTGTGTGTGTGCGCGCGTGCGCGCGTGCGTGCCAGCAAATACTTACACACTGAATGTACAATATGGTATTCATGGTTAAATGAACATAGTATGGATAGTTACCCATGGTAACAGAGGCAAATGCAGTCATTAACAGTGAGAAAACAGAGGAAGACAAAAATTGGAATGAGCACAGGACAAGTGACCAGAGCTGTAATCTTGTCCATGACAAGAAGGTGTGCTGTTTCCTATAGATGTGAACAGAAATTCCTTTGTTAGCTAGAGCTACGTTTCAAATTCTTAGTTAGATGGGAACCAGAAATAATTTTACTGCTCTAAAGAGAACCTTCCCTAAACCATGTATCTCAATATTTTTGTGAAATTTCACAGTGGCAGTGGCGAGTTTCATACAAAAATGAAAAGGCAAGATTTCTGCATGTGTAAATAAATTTGGTGGCTCAGGATCGTGTGAAATATTATCAATCCATCTTCCCCAAAGCTGCTTAGCATTCTCTGTCTGATGTTTAAAGGCTTTCTGTTAAACCAGTGAATTCAAGGCAATATCAAACAATAAGCAATCAAGCCCACGTGCAAGGAGTTCGAGGCGTGGCTAAGTTGTTAAAATGCTCACCTTGCCTGGGTGATGCCCTGGGTATGGGGCCTCAGTAGTAAATAAAACTGAGCATGAACACACATACATACACATACACACATACTCTCTCTCTCACACACACACAACACTAGAGGACCACAAGTTCCAGGTCAAACTCATCTGCATAGTGATTTCTAGGGTAGACTGAGCCATATTGTATGACAAAACAAACAAAACTCCAAACGAACAAAAATCCCCAAACAAAAAATTCCCAAACAAAAAACCCTCAATTATCATCTCTCTCTCTCTCTCTCTCTCTCTCTATATATATATATATATATTTGAGATATGCATATATGTGGGCATGGTATATATGTAAGCATATGCACATATATAGAGCAATTTATGTAAATATAATAGTCGTAAATATTCTGAGTCACAAGATTTTGAAAATGTTATAAAATACTAGTTCATTAAACTTCTGCCATAAATCCAGGAATTATAATTTTTCCTTTAAATAAGATCAGAGTTTTAAAATACAGGTTACTCAATTTTGCTTGCTTTGATGTATTTTATTTTTAGTAATTAACTCTGACAAAATTTACAACTTGGTCCTACTTATATGTACTGCTGATGTTAGCATATTATAGCAGATAGCAGGTCTTAATCTTTGTTCCTGCCACTATGCTATCATTCTCAGGAATTATCATCAAAAATAAGTTGGGCAAAGCAAGCCCTTTATCTTCTGGTTCTCAAAGCCTATGAGATTTGGTTAATCCACGGATAAGATCTTTATAGATAGGGTTGGTTCTGGAGACTACAGTGGGCAGGTGGCATATGGGGAAGTAGTACCCTGTCTCACACAGGAGCATTGCACATATTCAGATACACAGCATGCAGAGGACTTGGATGTCAACATGACAGTTGTCTTTCAAATTCCTTACAAGGTATGGGATTAAACATGATAGAGATGAGGAAAATACAACTCTATAGAGTTTTCAGGGACTAAGCAGATAGCTCAGAGGATAAGGTAACTTGGTGTATAGACCTGAGGACCTTCTCCTGGACTCCCAGAAGCCACATAAAGCAGGCCGTGTGGCCATCTCCAATCCCAGGGCTTCTGAGATAAAATGGGAAGCTGGAACAGATCTCAGAATCTAGACTGGCATATGCAGTAGTAACCCACAAGAGGTTATGTCTTAAACTACATTGAAGAAGGCCCATTACCCCAGGCTCTCCTCTGTCCCCTGCATGCCTGCCATGACATCCACCCAACCCTAACTCACACATATGAAGACACAGACACAGATATACACATACACTTAAAGAGTGAAAAAAAATAGAGTGATTTTTAACCTACTGCTTTTAGGAAGCAAATATTTGGGGATCATTCCATTTAGCATTTTAGGATTATTTAATGGCATCTGTCCCAGATGGATATTAGCACATTGGTAGGGGATGTCCAGTAAAATGGTCAATTTTTTTAAAAGCAGCAGCCATTGGGTTGGCTTCAACTGCCTTCTTAAAATGGCATATTAGTTTTATGTGTGGTGTTTTTAATGCAGCTTCATGGCAAAGCAGATTTGTGTAATTTGGCCACCTGCTATAAGCATCAATTTTAATCAATCAATCACGTAAATCTTTGCCAATATAGTTTATCAGTGGTAAATGTTTGAAGATTTTTGAAATAAATTTAATGATAAAACTAAGCAGCCATCTGGAATTATAACACAGGACTCCTCTAAATGGTTTGCATGTCATAAATCTGAAATGCTTTCTCTAGAGAGGACACACACAAAGTACACATACATTTACTCTCTTTCCAATATTGTCTGTGGGGACATATTATGAGTAATTAAAAAAAATACCAACTAAATAAGGGCTGTATGCAACCAAGGGTGAAAATATATTTGGGCTCCACTGGTCTAGACCCTGGTATGGAGAAAATGAATTCAGCTGCTCTATCTAGAGTTTGTAGAGATTGGGAGCTTGCCTCTGTAGATTTCCAGTGAGTGTGTAATTACTGCAAAAAGATGAAATTTGCTCTCAGGTATTGATTTTGAGTGCTAATGGCATACCTTTAATTCAAAGATAATTTATGGGAAAACGCCATATTTATCCAGCATATGTGAGTTAGATACTTCTCTATCAGAGTGATAATTTCTCAAACTGTTTAGGGAAGTTATTTACTAACTATTTGCACAAAAAGTGTATTGCAGTCTGGATCCATGGGAGTAGATATCTTTAATATCTGCATTAGTGGTATTTTTTTTCCTAACCCCCCAGTCAGCTTCACTCACCACATGGCTTCCTTTGGATCTTTCGAAGGCTTATTTCAGTTTCATTGATTTTTTTCATTACTCATGGCAGGGGACGTAGGTTTTTTTTTTTTTTTTTTTTTTTTTTAAATCTCTTTTATTTTATGCCCCCTTTATATTTTCTTTACGGTTTGTTTTAAGAGACCACCTGTGGGATTTCTCTTTGAAATTACAGTACAGGAAAGCAAGAAAGAAATTTTAGCATAGCTCAGCCCTGCCTTTGATTCAAGCTCATAGGGTTAAAAAGGACTGGCTACAACATTGATCATGTAAAAAAATGCAGAAAAACGCATGAAAATGATTAGCATTGCCAAGTTGACACTATTTCTTTCCATGTGCCAAATAATTTATTTAAAAACCATTCAGGATGACTTGTATTTCTAATTTCTGTAGCTATATTGAGAATATACATAATATATGATCTTTGATTAGAGATTTGTTTTGAGCATGCAAATAAATAACACCTAAACTAGAACTCATCTTGGTCCTTGTTTTTTCATTTAAAATTAAAATATTTTGGGTCAGTGAGATGGCTTAGTCAACGGACCTGCTGCCAATCTAATGATGAGAGCAGTAATTTTTTTTTTTTTGAGAGCAGTAATTTAAGGTAATTTAAATCCTTATCTATTCCTGCTTTAGCTCCCAAATAATTGACGTAAAGACCTATGAAGTTTATTGACAAGCTTTAAGGACTATGACTGGGCAGATGTTCATTTATTCTAACTCCCTAATTTATATACTTACCAGTCATAGGCCCTGTGTTACTTGTATTTTAAGTCTTGCCTGGCTTGTGTGTCCTCAAAGTGAATCTCATGGTGACCTGCTCATCATGACTCCTCCTGCACCCTCTCCTCTTTTCCTTGTGGTCCTTCTCTTGCTTCTCTTTCTATCTGGGCCCCCTGGCTGGGATCGGAAGTCTAGCCTTCCTATCTCCTCTGCCCAGTCATAGGCTGAATCAGTTCTTTATTGACCAGTCAAAGATGATGGAAAACAACTTTTATATAACATTGAGACCAGAGATTCTTGACCACACCGTCATCCAGACTGTAGACTGATGTTTGGATATAGAAATCAGCATCTAAATACTCATTGCACAGGACCATCCTCCAGCATTAAGACCTGAATTCAATCCCTGGGACTCACATGGTGGAAGGAGAGAAACAGCCCTCTTAAGCTATCCTCATATATCAGGACATGTGATGTGATACTCATCCTCCAACACACAATAAGTAAATTAAATGTGGTAAAATAAAACCACTCTATGACACCTTAGGGTATCATGTTATATGGAGATATGGAATTCTTTAACATATCCATTCAACAAAACCCATACAATGAATTGGATTCTCAACTAAACATAATCTAACATCAATGTGGTAATGGGCTGAACAAAAATGGCAAGTTGTCACTGGTATACGTGTTATAGTTTGAGTAAGGAATGCCCTCTATAGGCTTAAGTTTGACCACTTGGTCACAGGGTAAGAGTGTTTGGAAAGGTTATGGAACCTTTGGGAAGTGTGATTTTACTATAGAACGTCTATCACTGGGGCACTGGCTTAGCCTCTCTCCACTCTCTTTGTCACCTATACTGTTGTTTTTTAAAGATTGATTTAATTATTTTATGTATATGAGTATTGTTGTGTTCTTCAGACACACCAGAAGAGGGCATGGGATTCCAATACAGATGGTTGTGGGTCAACATGTGGTTGCTGGGAATTGAACTCAGGAACTGTGGTAGAGCAGTCACTGCTCTTAACTGCTGAGCCATCTCTCCAGCCCATCACTTGCTACCATGCCTTCCTTGCCCAGTGTTAAGGACTCACCTTCTAGAACTAGAAGCTACATTCAAGTCTCACTATTGGCCATGCTGTTCTAGCATAGCAACAACAAGGTAACTAATACAATACCCCAGTACTTATAATCAGTAATTATGTTACAGCTTGTCACAAGGTATAATAATTACAAATAAATGTGTGCTTGGAAAAAAGAGAAAGAAGTAAGATGCACTTCCTTTAAGTTCTGTTTGATTTTAGAAGGGGAAAATATTTATATTAAGTCATATTAGTCCAGGTTTACCAGAACCAAATATACAGAACTTAACATAGATATTAAATATATACACATATTAGTTTGGATGGTATTTGTTTTATTGGCTTATGAGATCAGAGAATAATTACCCAATGGTTATCTTTAGACTGGGAGCTAGGGAAACCAGTAACTGCTCAGTCCAAGAACTGAGAAGCTTCCGAATAAGAGGGACGTACGATGTAGCCCTCATCTAAGAAGCTGTCTGAAACCTAATGCATTCAAATGCTGAACATTCTGAAGTTTGATATCCAATGGTGAAAGCACTAGTTTTTTTTTTTATTGGATATTTTATGTATTTACATTTCAAATGTTATACTCTTTCCCATTTTCTCCTCTAGAATCCCCCTCCCATTTTCCCTCCCCCTGCTTCTACTCTGGGGAATTGAGCCATCACAGGTCCAAGAGTTTCTCCTCCCATTGGTGCCAGACAACACCATTGTCTGCTACATATGGAGCTGGAGCCATGGGCCCCTCCATGTGTACTCTTTGGTTGGTGGTAAATTAGACCCTGGGAACTCTGGGTGTACTAGTTGGTTCATATTGCTCCTCCTATGGGACTGAAAACCCCTTCAGCTCCTTGGATCCTTTCTCTAGCTCCTCCATTTTGGGACCCTGTGCTCAGTCCAATGTTTGTAAGGAAATTTGACCTTAAGTTCTCTTTCTTTGTAGGGTCTTTGGGTTGATTAGATAAAAGCATAATTGTGGCTTCACAGAAGGAATTGGCTAGTGTTCTTTCTGTTTCTATTTTTTGGAATAGTTTGGAGAGTATCAGTATTAGGTCTTCTTTAAAGGTCTGACAGAACTCTGCACTAAGCCCATCTGGTCATGGGCTTTTTTGGTTGGGAGAACTTTAATGACTGATTCTATTTTTTTTTTTTTTAGGAGTTATAGGACTGTTTAGATGGTTTATCTGATCCTGATTTAACTTTGGTATTTGGTCTAGAAAACTGTCCATTTCACCCAGATTTTCCAGTTTTGCTGAATATAGTCTTTTTAGTAGGATCTGATGATTTTTTTTAATTTCCACAGTTTCTTTTGTTATGTCTACCTTTTGATTTTTGATTTTTGATTTGCTTAATTTGGAAACTGGCTATGTGCCCTCTGGTTAGTCTGGATAAGGGTTTATCTATCTTGTTGATTTCCTCAAATTACCAACTCCTGGCTTTGTTGATTCTTTCTTTAGTTCTCTAGGTTTCTACTTGGTTGAGTTCAGCCCCGAGTTTGATTATTTCCTGCCTTCTACTCCTCTTGGGTGAATTTGCTTCATTTTGTTCTAGAGCTTTCAGGTGTGCTATCAAAATGCTATTGTAAGTTTTCTTTTTGAAGGCACTCAGAGCTATGAGTTTTCCTCTTAGCACTGCTTTCATTGTGTTCCATAAATCTGGGTAAGTTGTACCTTCATTTTCATTAAATTCTAAAAGGTCTTTAATTTCTTTATTTCTTCCTTGATGAAGTTATCATTGAGTGGAGCGTTTTTTTCAACTTCCATGTGTATGTGGGCTTTCTGTTGTTTTTGTTGTTATTGAAGACCAGCCTTAGCCCGTGGTGATCTGATAAGAGGCAATGGATTATTTCAATCTTGTATGTTAGGCCTGTTTTGTGACTGATTATATTCAGTTTTGGAGAATATACCATGAGGTGCTGAGAAGAGGTACATATATATGTATGTATATATATTGTTTTAGGATGAAATGTTCTGTAAATATCTGTTAAATCCATTTGGTTCACAACTTGTGTTAGTTTCAGTGTGTCTGTGTTTAGTCTCTGTTTCCATGATCTGTCCATTGCTGAGAGTGGTGTGTTGAAGTCTCCTACTATTATTGTCTGAGGTGCAATGTGTGCTTTGAACTTCAGTAAAGAATTTGGATACTTTCAAATTTGGATTCTTTTATGAATGTTAGTGCCCTTGGATTTATAGCATAGATGTTCAGAATTGAGCATTCATCTTGGAAGATTTTTTTCTTTGATGAACATGAAATGCTTTTCCTTATGTTTTTTGATAAATTTTGATAGAAAGTTGGTTTTTATTCGATACTAGAATGGTTACCCCAACATTTTTCTTGGGACCATTTGCTTGGAAAATTGTATTCCAACCTTTTGTTCTAAGGTATTGCCCTCTTTGCCACTGAGGTGCGTTTCCTGTATGCACCAATATGCTGGGTCCTGTTTGCGTATCTAATCTGATAGTCTATTTCTTTTTATTGGGGAATTGAATCCATTGATGTTAATAGATATTAAGGAGTAGTGGTTGTTGCTTGCTGTCATTTTTGTTGTTAGAGGTACAATTATGTTTGTGTGGCTATCTTTTTTCTTCATTAATCATTCAGATTTACATATCAATAAATTCTCAATTCACAAGATGCCCACACAACAATTTCAGAGGCAATTGATAATGATACAAGCTGCCCACCTAGATTAGACGAGTTATCCCAATTACTTTATCCCTATATGATACTGTAGCTACCTGTGGCTATTTAAAGCCACATGGAATCTGAATCGTCCTGTTTGTCCTCCACTTTCCTCCTCTTCTCCTGTGTCACTCCCTGTCTCTGCAATGCTTGACTCTGCCTCCCTTTTTCCTGTCTAACACAGGCTTCTTGTTGTATTACTATTTAAATTAACTGGACAGGGAAAATGCTACTACATATCACTCTTTCTTTTCAAATGAAAAGAAAATTAAAAAAAAATTCCCTCAAATATAATTTGAGTACAACTATTACCATCCTCTCAAATCTGTTCTCTCAATGTTAAGTAACCTGCATTGGCTATAAGACTGTAAGTAGTCTTTCAACCCTGTCATAAATCTGAGAATGACCAACATATCTAAAGATAAAGTCAGCCTAACCCAGCTTCCAGAACGGAGACAAGTTGCAGAGACAGCTTCCTACCCACACAGCCACAGTAAGTCAGGAAGTTGGAGTGTCAGGCTTCAGCCTTCTGTCCCAGGATCATCTGACAGAGCTTTAAAAAACAGGAATTGTTAAGGACTAGCCTCTTCTGCTAGGCAGAACTAAGCTGTCCTAACCTGTAACTTGTGTCCTCTCAAGAACAGTACAGGTCACAGGAGAGACAGGCAATTTCTGCCCAGTGGCCTCCTAGCCACAGTGTATCACATCACATGGCGGTAAGATGCTCAGCTGCTTCTTTGAATCCACAAACGGGAAGCTGTTAGGAGCAGATTTGTTTCAACAACAAGTGAATAAATAACATTAAATGTTACATTCTGTGGTTTGCTGATGTTTTTGAAAACCAACTACCCATATAAAGTAATCTGGACTATTGTCTGTTAATTACCCTCAGCTATTTCTTATTCAAATATCTGAAAACACCCTAACAATGAACTCAGAGCCATTAATTTGTTATTTGTCCCTTAACTCACAGTCTTTTCTTTTTTTTCATATTTTTATTATTATTTTCTTTATTTACATTTCAAATACTATCCTGAAAGTTCCCTATACACCCCCCCCCACCGCCCCTGCTCCCCTACCCACCCACTCCCACTACTTGGCCCTGGCCTTCCCCTGTGCTGGGTCATATAGTTTACAAGACCAAGGGGCCTCTCTTCCCAATGATGGCCGAGTAGGCTGTCTTCAGCTACATATGCAGCTAGAGACACAAGCTCAGGGGGTACTGGTTAGTTCATATTGTTGTTGCACCTACAGGGTTGCAGCCCCCTACAACT
>NC_034610.1:50452857-50453899 GCF_900095145.1 Mus pahari | reverse complement strand
TATTTGGAAATTTTTTTTGGGGGGGGGGGTCTTCCTCTATCAAATCTGATCCATATGACTCTGGAAGGTGTATAGACACTATAGAACCTTTCTCCCAAATCAGCATGTCCTTGAGCCAGCAACCAGAAAAATCCCAGAGGAATAATATAACCACAAAACTCAACATCACACCCATTTTGAAAGTTAAATCAATCCAAAACAAATGAAGTAAACTGAAATACTGTATGTGCCTATTCTTAGGCCTTTTCTATTTTGCTAAGCCAAGATTCCTGTGGAACCCATGTTAGACAGAATTTGAGTATCCTGTCAGGCATATTAGAGCAAGTTAACTTTATACCATCTTTAAAACAATTGATTCAAACTTTCCCTAACATCTGCCTATAGGAAGCAGACAGTCTTCACTTGTTAAACTCTCTGCCTAGAACAGCCATCCTGTTATACCATCAATCTATTCAACTTTCTGCCTGTAGCCACAGAATTTATTAATTAATATCTGTTATAGCAGGTGATTATCACTGTCCTCTCTACTTGGAGTCAGTGACTATTTTCTCTATTTTAGTTCTGAACCATGGGCAAAATCCCCATGTAATTTGGACAAAGTATGTATATAAATCTTTCCTAAAAGCAAATCTCAAGTTTACAAATTCATAGTTCAATCAATCTCTGTCCTTAGAAGTAGACAACTTTCGCCCTCCTCCCGACTCAGAGCAGCCTGCAGTCCCCACAGCAGGGACCTCAGAGCCTGCTTTCTTTGTTTCAATTCCCACACTTGAGTCCATGTGACTTGTCTTACTGTTACGCAGCCACTCACTTTAAAAAAACAAAACAAAACAAAAAAAAAAAACTTTAACTCTTAGGCTAATGATCTTAAATTTCTAGTGGATTCTTGCCCAACTCATTGGTTGGCAACCTGTTCCCAGAAACATTAAAAAGAAGGCAAGTTCCCGTGCTATGACTGGCACCTGCGGGCTTCATGGCTCCAGCGGGGTGTTCTCATATTGGCAGTCTCTCTCTCTCTCTCTCTCTCTCTCTCTCTCTCTCT
>NC_034610.1:50446662-50452402 GCF_900095145.1 Mus pahari | reverse complement strand
AATTAATCAGTCAGATTTATATATCAATAAATTCCCAACTCACAAGATTCCCACACAATAATTTCAGCACCAATTGATAAAAGCTTCCTACTTAGATTAGACAAATTATCCTAATTATTCTATTCCTATATGATATTATAGCTACCTGCGGCTATTTAAAGCCACACAGAATCTAAATCATCATGTTTGTCCTCCATTTTTCTGTGGCTATCTTCTTTTGTGTTTGCTTTTTCTAGGGTGCAGTTTCCCTCCTCGTGTTGGAGTTTCCCATCTATTATCCTTTGTAGGGCTGAATTTGTGAAAAGATATTGTGTAAATTTGGTTTTGTTATGGAATATCTTGGTTTCTCTATCTATGGTAATTGAGAGTTTTGCTGGGTATAGTAGCCTGGGTTGGCATTTGTGTTCTCTTAGGGTCTGTATGACATCTGCCCAGTATCTGCTAGCTTTCATAGTTTCTGGTGAGAAGTCTCATGTAATTCTGATAGGTCTGCCTTTATATGCTATTTGACCTTTTCCCCTTACTGCTTTTTAATATTCTTTGTTTTGTGCATTTAGTATTTTGACTATTATGTGATGGGAGAAATTAATTTTCTGGTTCAATCTATTTGGAATTCTGGAACTCACTTTGTAGACCAAGCTGGCCTCGAACTCAGAAATCCACCTGTCTCTGCCTCCCAAATTCTGGAATTAAAGGCGTGTGCCACCGCCAGGCTCTCTTGCCTGGACCTCCCCACTTGATCACTAATTGAGAAAATGCCTTACAGCTGGATCTCATGGAGGCACTTCCCCAACTGAAGCTCCTTTCTCGGTGATAACTCCAGCCTGTGTCAAGTTGATACCCAAAACCAGTCAGTACAATTATCAAAATGAATGCTTCCTCCTATAAGCCAATTTGTTCAGTTGTTATTACAGTGATAAAGAATAACCAATACACTAGGTGTAAGTGGAAAGAGCATATTCTTTCTTTCTTTCTTTCTTTCTTTCTTTCTTTCTTTCTTTCTTTCTTTCTTTCTTTCTTTCTTCCTTCCTTCCTTCCTTCCTTTCTTTCTTTAGTTGAAAATTTTCTTAAGCTTTATTGGAGGAGGGCTAGGAGGAGGAGGAGGGTCCTGTGTCGAACAGATTATATTATGAAGCTCTGAAGCCTGGGGATGTCGGAACTGGAAAGTAAAGGGCACTTTGAAAAGGGATGCTGGACAGGCACATCTATGCCCTTGGGTAAAAAGCAAGGACACCAGTCTCAGAAGTGACCATGCTGGTAGTCTGGGGTTCTTTTCTCAGGGACGGTGACCTGTATGGGACCTTGGAGGTGACCTATGCCTGAGTCCTCGCCCATAGAGCTGCTGGCGCAAGTTCCGGGATATGGGTTGTAGGTGCATAAAATTGCAGAAGCCTCCCTGGGTGCATTCCCTCATCTCATACTGCCAGCATGACTCTTGGAAGTCAGCGACAGGAGACAGCTCAGCATGCACAGCCTGCCCTTTGAACCAGCGATTATTGAGTTCCGCCAAGCTCACTCTGCATCTTCCTCCTGCCGGAACTTTTTTTTTTCTATTAAGGCATTTTATATTAGATATTTTCTTCATTTACATTTTGGATGCTATCCCCAAAGCCCCTTATGCCCTCCCCCTGCCCTGCTTCCCAACCCACCCACTCCCGCTTCCTGGCCCTGGCATTCCCCTGTACTGGGGTATATGATCTTTGCAATACCAAGGGCCTCTTCTATTGATGGAGACATTGCCCAAGAGGTGGTCCCTGAGGTTGTCACACACATTCATCTCTTCATTTTTTTCCATACTTCTCCTGTAGTTCTGTGAATACCTCCTCAAATAAGTTATCATAGTGTTCTTACACCTCCACATCGCTTACGTGGCAGTGTGATCCATCTGTAATTTGGGCTGTGTTCTATGGATTCCGGTACAAGTCGAACAGGACTATGGTCTGGCTGAAAGTCAGTTTGTTGTGAAGTTGGGAGCATCAATCCCAATGCCAGCAGGCTCCAGTCATTCTCACTTGTCCTTCTCAGCCCCAAATATCGAAGCTAAATATTCAGCCATTTTTGCCTGAACACTCCCGGAAAGAGTATATTCAGACCTACCTGAAGATGATCATCCAGGGAGACAAACTATCCACTTAGAATATTTTCTCTATAGGTCATCTGAAGAGTCAGAAGGAAGAAGAATGGGTTTGCAGCTAGTCAGTTGTCATAATAACTGTATCACAAGAATAGCCCAGGATGTGGCCTTGTGTTATTCATTTCAGGTAGTAATCGTAAGAGAGGGCCTATGACAACTTTATTTATTATATTTACAGCATCTGGGAGGCTGCAGAACCTACCCTTACTGGGTCAGAATGATTTATGATTTAGTGTCATGGCTCACAAGGCTAAGAGTTCTTGTCATCTCCTCTCTCTCTCTCTCTCTCTCTCTCTCTCTCTCTCTCTCTCTCTCTCTCTCCCTCTCTCTCTCTCATATTTCAAATGCTTATCATATGCATACTGGCAGAGAGTAGAAGTAGAGACCACTCCAACAAAAAGAATGAAAAAGCACAGTAAATCAAGAGAAGTCTTCAAAGTTCAAGACCCTGTGGTTAGGATAGTAAAAAAAGATAGTGGAGAAGCAGAGTAGGGGCCTGAGAACCCAAATTCAACTTGACAGGGGAGTTATTGGCGTGATAAATTGTCATGTAGGCATAGAGAACAAACTAACATTTGAAACAGAGACTCATGGGAATTTGTGGATTTTCACTTGAATTTCTGTTTCAAATGTAAAGGACTGGCATTGGTGACATATTCCTGTGACTCAGCACTTGAGGGACGAAGGCAGGCACGTCTTGAGTTTGAGGTTGCCATTGAGTATAACAGGAATAATGCCGTCCTGATACTTAGAGAGGCCTTGTCTTTGACCAGGGCACAGAGAAGGGTATGAGTAAGTTAGTTGCAGTTCCTATGTATGAAATTCTTTTAAAAACTCAGTATTTCCTTGACCAAAATTGTATCTAAAAGAAAAAAAAATGATTCCTCTGCCTTATTAGCCCTTAAAAAAAAACAAGATGAAAGTTGCTAGAGCAATGTTCAAAAGTCAATTTTATACAGAAGAAAAAAAAAAAAACAAGCAACCAGAGAAATGGTGTATAAATGTGGAATACACTGTTAAATAACATTACTTTAAAACTTAAAACTGGATTTTAGGGAGACAAAATGTCATGGACCTTGCTTGCATGGTTAGAATAGCCTTCCCTGCTGCCTTCATGGCAAATACATCACCTATTCTTGTTTTCACCATTTCCCCTTTAGATTCCTTTCATTGTCCCCCTTTCTATCTGCATCTTTTACACACACACACACACACACACACACACACACGCATATGCAAATGCATGCACATACACACTGCAATGTGCATTATTTTGGTAAATTACCATGTGCTTCTTAGACTTAGTGATAAAGAGGTCTTAGAAAGTGAGTAGGAATCCTGACTCCACTACCTTTTCAAACCCAAGCACGTTTGTCTGAAACATTTATCTCCAATGCTCCTGGTTTGGTGATTTACAGGCCACCTAACTTTGTGGCAGGGAGAGGAAAAACAGCAAGCAGAAAAGGTTGCTAAGAACAGGGAGACAGTGAGCCATCTCCAACAGAAGTTACTATTGCTTAAGCCAAGTTATAAAAGGCTTGTGGTGAGAATGGGAAGCTGGAAGCTTATCCACAGACGGACTGTTCTAATCTGGCTGAGTCCTTCAGTCACAATCTGTGTCACACTTATATCTAGGCTTCTCAAGTCTGTTTCTGCTGTAGGTTGTAAGCCTCCATTTGAGGATGACATCTATGCTCCCTCAATTAGTCTTCTCCAGTCATCTCTGTTGGATGTGTCTGGTCAGACAATGTTTTGTTATTGAGCAGCTATGTCTGTCTGTCTGTCTGTCTGTCTGTCTGCTTCTTGCCAGTTGACCTTTTACTTTTGCTTGATGCATACTTGATATACTCACTCATTTGAAACCAAAGTACAAAGACACAGCTATAGAGATCATTCAGAATACCCACGTGATACCAGAAAGTGGAAACTTTTCTATGAAGATAATTATTACTGGTGGATCCTGTGCCTTCCTTTTGTACCATTGTCTTGCCAACACAGTACCAAACGCACACCTCATTGTATTATAAAATATGGTACTCTTGTGTGTGGGATTACTTGTCTATGTCAAGTATATTTGATGGTTTTGACTTGATTTGACAGGCCAGGTCAATCAAAACAATCAGACAATCCTCTATACCACATCTAGTCTAATTATACTGTCAAAGTTTAGCTGTTTTCTGATGATGAAGCATACTAATTGTTTGCTGCAAGGAACATAGAGTCCTTAGTTGCTCTTTTGGCATGTAAAATGTTGTTCACTTCCGTGCATATGTAAAGGGAAAGTTGGATTAAATTTTAAGCAAAGCAATTTATTTCCTTACTTAATGTAAGACTAGTACTAATGATTCTTGTAACAATTGTCATAAAGATGATTCATATTTTTCTATGTAGCTTTAAAATGCACCATCTAGCTTAAGCTAGAAGATTCTAGTTTAATTGCTAACATTTATCTTTTTGGGTCTCATTTTCCCCCTGGAGTAACATTTCTAGAAATGATAAAAAAATAAATCATTACTTAAAAGATTGGGCTTTCAAAGTGGAGTTCAAGGTTGTTAAAAGTTTTTATGGAGGGGAAGCTATTAGCCCAGCTTATATTTTATTATATCTGTTGGGCCACAGAGATAATTGAAGGGTTAATTGCCACGCTGTCTTTACAATGTCAAAGTTTAGATTAAATTAAAATCACCAGTTGCTGTTTTAACTGTATAAATTTGCTTTAAATTTTATCCTTTGAATCAGTGTATTCGACAAATAAGTCCTTTGTTATTTCCCCTCTCCTTGTCTTGTTTTCTCTGACCTCTGTTAACTTCTTTCCTGCTTCTCTTCTTTTCTTATTGAGAGATTCGTGAGCTCAAAATGTGGTAGCCCAGTGGCAACTGTGTGGTCTTAGAAACAATGATATGATTTCCTAGATTAAACCATTTCTGGGAGTATCCTTTAGCAACATTTGATGGACAGATTGGCACTCAGAGGGAAGATATTATGAGTCAGCAGTAACTACATCAGGGCGAAATTGACCCATGAGGACCAGCCACAAGAGCTGGCTTGGCTAGAAAGAATCTTATACACACTGCAGGCCAGTTGCCAGAAGAGGAGAGTTGCCTTTAGATGGGAAGTCAAGGAAGGAAATACTAAACACATTGCTGCTCTGCATGGCCTCCAGCCCTCACAAGGAAAGAGTGTGGTGCAGAATCAAGGTATGATTCATGAGGAGCAGAGAGGCAACCCTGCCTTTGGTTGTTAGAAAGGATAAATTTCCTAGAGAGAAACTAAGTGACTTTCTGTGCCCTTGAACAGTGGATATTTGCTGGACCACAGGGGCTTGAGCAGACTGTGAGTAGGTTAATTTTTTTTTAGTTGTTACTGTTGCTATTTTTTTTTTCCTTTGAGAAAGAGATTAGGGCTACTGTGGAATCAAAATGGGAATGAAAATTCAGAGCCCATAGGAATCAAGATCACATACTGTGATGTCAAGTTCACCTAAATTCAAATCCTAGCTTGGTTCCTCACAAGTTATGGGACTTGGAGAAATTATTCACCACCTCCTCTTCTTCTTTTTCTCTTCTCTTCTCTTCTCTTCTCTTCTCTTCTCTTCTCTTCTCTTCT
>NC_034610.1:50432919-50446457 GCF_900095145.1 Mus pahari | reverse complement strand
ATATATATATATATATATATATATTTAAAAGATTTTATAAATGAACTTCTCATGACACAAATAATAGATACCACTACTGTAGGATAAAGAGTAAATGCATGGTGGTTAGTGTTTAAATGAGACCCATAGGCTGAAGGTAGTAGTTGAAGGCATAAGTCTTCATTTATTTTCTCTGGTTTGGCAAGACTAACTCATGGTCATGCTCTGTAAGATATTAAGTTTCTTTCTAAAAGGAAAAGGACAGTTCAAGCCTAAGCAGTACAATAAGAGCAAAATTATCTCTCCAAGAGTCATGACAACAAATATTTAGGGTTAAATATCTGGGCTTCTGAAAGAGGCATGCTTTCTAAAGTCTGCATGCACTTACAAACTTTAAACAGAACCAACACAACAGCTGGAGATTGACAGCTGTCAGAGAGGTTGCAACCTGGGTTTGACTCATTAATGATTTGTAATTTTTAGGGGGTAGCAACTAGGGATCCAGATATTTGAAAGTCTCATTCGATCTTTACATCTATACCTCTATTTGGAGAGTCTAAATGCGTAGAAAACCTCAGACATCTCAGAGTACTGCAGGTTAGGAAGTGGTTAATGCCCTTCTGAGTGGTTGATTCATACTCTGGCACCCTAAGGGGGGAGTTCTCTTGATGACAGAAATGCAAATTCCCCCATGTCATGCCAGAGCAGTCTGTAGGTCCCCCCACGTCATGCCAGAGCAGTCTGTAGGTCCCCCATGTCACGCCAGAGCAGTCTGTAGGTCTCCCATGTCACGCCAGAACAGTCTGTAGGTTCCCCCATGTCACGCCAGAGCAGTCTGTAGGGAACAACGGGGATTGTCTTGTACAGTATATTTTCTAATAATTTGTCCAAACTGATTCTATATTTGAGAGTTACACATTGCTCTTGGGTTTTCCTCCCTAGATTTCCTCCCCACATGGGCTATTTAATGCTTCTAACAAAATGATGAATGGGTTTTTGTATATTCTGCATTTGTTTATTTCTGCTGTAGACTCTGAGTGAGACAAGTATATTCGTGCAGGAGACTCCTAATATGGTTACCCATTCCTTTGAAACTGGCTTTATCTTCATTCAAGTCTAAGAATTCTCTACAAATTGAATGCTGGGTATTAAAAAGCTGTACTATTTCTTATTTATAATAGTAGAGATAAAATTTTAGAAACAAATCAAAATTGAGATGGGATTTTACTTTCTTCTGGAGAGGATTATTGTGCAAGATGAAATAAATCAATTTAGGATTTTAAAACATCTTTCTCTCCATGAAATTATGGACTTACTTCACTTTCTTTAGAAGTCCTTCTCTCTTTCTCTGTCTGTCTGTCTGTCTCTCTCTCTCTCTTTCTCTCGCTCTTTCTCTCTCTCTCCCTGTCTCTCTCTGTCTCTCTGTCTCTCTCTGTCTGTCTCTCTCTCGCTCTGTCTGTCTCTGTCTGTCTATCTGTCTGTCTGTCTGTCTCTCTCTCTCTCTCTCTCACTCTGTCTCTCTCTGTCTCTCTCTCTGTCTCTCTCTGTGTCTCTCTCTCTGTCTCTCTCTCTGTCTCTCTCTCTGTGTCTCTCTCTCTCTGTCTCTCTCTCTGTGTCTCTCTCTGTCTGTCTGTCTGTCTCTGTCTCTGTCTCTCTTGCTCTGTCTTTCTCTCTAGTTCTAGCATCTGTTTTCTTCTATCTCCAGTTTTATATATTTTTAACATGATGGCATGTGTATTTTTAAAAGTCTTCACCAAATTGTTTTTTCTTTTATTGAAAATATTTTTTCATGCAATATATTTTTTATTATTTTATTTTTTTCAATATATTCTTATTATGGCTCCCTTCCCTCTACTCTTCACAGTTCCTCCCCAACCTCCTAAAGAAACAGCACAAGAAACACTTATATAACAGACACAAATACTCACATACACACATATCCCATAAAACCTCCCCAAAGGAAGCCATCAGACACATGCGTGCACAAGCACACACACATGGACACAATGCCTTGACTTAACATTGTGAGACAAAGAACCCCTGAGTTTGTTTTGTGTTGGCCATCTACTGCTGGGCCTGAGGCCTACCGAAGAGTGGTTTATTTCCTCAGTTAGAATCTCTTAGAGAAAATGATCATTTGGACACAGCTTCCAAGTTAGGGATGAGGGCATTGTGCACTTCTCTCAGTTCATATGTGCATCAGTAGAACCATTTTATTGCAATGTCTCTTTATAAGAACAGTAGTATCTGGTTTTCCTTTAGGTTTCTGGTCTGCCAGTCTCAGATTCTTGGCCAGCCAAACAGTATCAGCTGTACGTTTTATCTTATGGGGTAGGCTAGTATCTCAAACCAGACAATAGTGGCTTTGTGCCACTATTGAAATGGTGTCTTAAAAGCAAGTCAGCCATTCTTGTAGATAGGTTTTGTAGGTATCTTTTTTCCAATGTGTATTTCTAGCTTCTTTATAAAACATCAGATGTTCCTAGGTGTTTGGACTTTGACTGGGTCTTGAGTTCTATTCTTTCAATCAACATGTTTCTTTTTTTGTCAATGGCATGCTGGTTTTATTTCTGCAGCTCTGCAATTTGAGGTGAGGGATTGCGATACTGCCAGCAGTGCTTTTATTATTCAAAATTGTTTTAGCTACCTTGGATGTGTGTGTGTGTGTGTGTGTGTGTGTGTGTGTGTGTTTCCAAATGAAGCTGAACCTTGTTCTTTCAAAATCTGTGAATTAGAATTGATGGTGCTTGCACTGAAATTACAGATAGCTTTTGGTAGGATGATTGTTTTTACCCTACTCATCCTCCACATCCAAGTGCATGGGAGAGCATTCTATCTTCTGATACCATCTTTGAGTTTTCTTCAATGTCTTGAAGTTCGTTTCACTCAGGTCTTCCACTTGCTTGGGTAGAACTACCCTAAGATATTTTATACTGTTTGAAGCTGTTTGCTGCTGTTTCTCTTAATTCTGCTTCAGTCCATTTATCATTTGTATGTAGGAAGGCTATTGACGTTTGTGCATTAATTGTGCATCCCACTACTTTGCTAAAAGTGTTTCTCAGCTGTAGGAGCTTCCTGGTGGAATTTTTATGGTCACTTTTGCCTACTATTATATTATCTGGAAATAAAGATACTCCATTGGTATCCTCATTGGTCTTCTTTTTTTGTCTTATTGCTTTTGCTATGACTTCAAGTACTATATTGAATAGGTATAGAGAGTGCGGAAAACCTGGCATTGTTTCTCATTTTCGTGGAATTTGAGTCTTCAATGACTGAGATTCTCTCTTCTTTTACACTCTGTGAGTTAGGCTGGCCTCTGAGGTTCCTGTTCGAGTTCTTAAATTTTCATTTCCAGTGTTCTCTCAGCTTGCATTTTCTTAATTGATTCTATTTCCATTTACAAATCTTGAAGTGTTTCCTTCATATAATTTAATCATTTGTAGTTTCATAAATTCCTTAATATTCTAAATTTCTAAACTATTCTTACAAGTTATTTTGAAGTCTCGAGATTCAGCTGTGTTGTGTTCTCAGGGCCTACTGTAGTAGTATTGCTGGGCTCTAGTGGAGATATAGAGACAAAAATCTTAGCTGTTGGTGAGATGGCTCAGCGGGTAAGAGCACCTGACTGCTCTTCCGAAGGTCCTGAGTTCAAATCCCAGCAACCACATGGTGGCTCACAACCACCTGTAATAAGATCTGAACTGACTCCCTCTTCTGGAGTGTCTGAAGACAGCTACAGTGTACTTACATAAATAAATAAATAAATAAATAAATCTTAAAAAAAAATCTTAGCTGTTACTGATTATGTTTTGCACTGATGTCTGGAGAACTGGGTTTTGTAAACTAGGTGTTGATATTCCCTCTTGTATTTTTTTTTTTTTTTTCGAATTGGTGTTCTCTTCCTTGGCTTCTCTTGTTCCTTTTGGTTCTTCAGAGAGTGTGGTGCCTTTGAGTTGCATGGTAAGGAACGCTTCAGAGATCTTGCCAGGTAAGACTTCTAGGTTTATTGTTGCTGTGGTTGTTTTGTTATAATGTGTTTCTTGGTATTCAGAACTTAGGGATGAAGATGGGTCAGAAGGGGAGGGGATGAGAGAGCCCACTTTGCTTATGCACCCGAGAATGGGGCCGGAGAGGGAGAAAAAGCCACGGTTAGTTGTCTATGAAAGAGCTGGGGATGAGACTGGAGGATTGGGTTTGGAGAGGAGGGAGGTCTGAAGGCAGTTTATTTGCTTACCTCAGGATATAGCCAGTAGGTTGCCATGAAATCCAGTGCTGTAATTTGGCGCTTAGACATTTGAGTGTAGTTTTGGCCTAATGGCTGGATCTGTTGCTTCTGTGTAGTTCGGTGTAGTATTGATTTAAAATTATGTTTATAGTTATCTTGGGGAAAGAAGACTATGGCAAAATGGCTGGCAGCACAGAGCAGATAAGTCTGAAACCTGTCTACTGAAGTGTTTTGCGGTGCATATCCTCACTTACTGCGTTCTCTTTAATTGTCTTCCTTGTTCTTCATCTTGAGTCTAAAACCCAATAAAACAGAGAGAGGTCACTAATCCCTTTCTGTTAATGTTGATAATCAGGGTTTATCTTCATTGGTCATTCTTCCATAGTTAATATTTCATTGGGGAGTGTTTTTCCTTAAATTAGAATGAGAGTGAGCATCATTTTGAAGTTTAAAAGAATAGTTGTGAACTCAAGTGTGTGTGTGTCTGTGTGTGTGTGTATATATGTGTATATATACACATATACACACACACACACACATATATATATATAAAATTATTCAGAATGTGACATATAGAAAAATACTTCTACTATTAGCTTTGATACTGTCTTTTGTGAGAAAGTAAGGTAAAGCTGGAAGCAAAGTCATAAAAGTTGAATAAAGGTGGAGACACAAACAGAGGACATGGACAGCATTTTATGAATGAAAGCATTAAAATTGATTTAATAAAGAAAATGCATTTAAAAATTGGGAATGCCTTCAATTAGGTCTGTTTGCCCAGTTTTCAGTAGGCTTTGGATTCTAATTAAAATATCAATATGAAGCAGTATTTCAATGTTTTTGAAAGTTGAAATTGGTACATTTTACATATGTAAAATAGATCTAGAAATGTAATGATATAAAATTGTTAGATATAATTTGTTTTTATTGTTTCAAAATTGTTCACATGTGAGTTTTTCTGCATGTGAGTCTGTGCACCTGAGTACAATAGGTGACAGAGGTACCTGAGACCTTGGACCTAAAGTTTAAAGAGGTTTTGATTCACTGGGCATGTGTGCTGGGAAATGAACTTGGGTCTTTAGAAAGCGTCAAACATGCTTTTCACTGCTGAACCATCTCTCCATCCCTGGGAAAAACTGAAGTGTCTTCTCTGTCTGGATACAGAAGCCATAAGTTCCCAATCTAGTGCAAGAAGTGATCAAGTGCTTGTGTTTGGAGCTGTGTGACCTTTAGGCGCCTGAAAGACAAGACTGAGAAAGCAAAGCTGTAACTCCTGAGGTTTGATGCTCAGGGCCTCACAGTGACTGAGAGTCACAGTAGAATGGTATAATGGATGCTCAGGACCTTGCAGTGAGTGTGACAGTTGCAGGGGCATGGAAAGAGGATGTTCAGGACCTTGTGGTGAGTGTAACAGTCACAGTGCAGTGGCATACACGTTGTAAGGAAAAAATCTTGCAGAGTACTGTAGACACTTCTTAATTTTGCTGCAAAACAATAGGAAATTTGCTGGTTCAAGTTTGGAAGAGAATGCACTATTTTGCATTAGTATTTCACTGGAACAAAAAAGTAAAGTAACTTGAATGTTATTGACAATGATTTCTTCATTAATTGCAATGATGTACAGTGTACTGATTAAAAAAATAAGCAAAAAACAAATCAGAAGGAGGAGAGTAATAAAGAAATGGAGAGAAGTTGGAAGTGTATTAGACAGCCAGGGAGCGGCAGGTGGCTGAGTTCATATGATATCTCTATCTCTATCTCTATCTCTATCTCTATCTCTATCTCTATCTCTATCTCTATCTCTATCTCTATCTCTATCTCTATCTCTATCCCTATCTCTAACTCCATCTCCATCTCCATCTCCATCTATATCTATCTCTATCTCCATCTCCATCTATATCTATATCTATATCCATATCTATCTATATATCTATATCTATATCTATATCTATATCTATATCTATATCTATATCTATATCATCTATATCTATATCTATATCTAATCTCTATCTATCTATCTATCTATCTATCTATCTATCTATCTATCTATTTTTTTCGAGACAGGGTTTCTCTGTTTAGCCCTGGTATACCAGGCTGACCTCAAACTCAGAAATCTGTCTGCTTCTGCCTCCCAAGTGTTGGGATTAAAGGTGTGCACCACCACCGCCCAGCTATATTCGTAAAACAGTGATCTTTAGTGTCTGGAGGTTTCCAACTATTTTATTTTTTTTACAATATATTTTTTGTTTTATTTATGGGTGGTAGTTGTACATCATTTTAAATTTAAAATTGTTACTGGATTTAAAAAATAACTCATCCAGTTAGTTAATTTCATGGTTCATTTTTTGAAAATTTCATGCACATGGATTGTATTTACATTTTCCCCCCTTCCCTTTCCCCCTTCAACTTCTCCTGTGACTCCTCTCTCAAATGATTGACCGTTTCTTCTTTGATTATTAGTATACAATATATATATATATATATATATATATATATATATGTACTTATGTACACACATGCATATACACACGTATATGTATATATACATATATACACACACTCACATATACACACACACGAACACATATACACAAACACATATACAAGAACACATATGCAACCTGCTAAGTCCATTTAGTGTTGTTCATATGTATATGTGTTTAGGGCTGACCATTTTGGATTGGATAACCTATCAGGGTCCCTGTCCCTGAAGAAAATTGATTCTTCCTCTCTCAGCAGCCATTAATTGCCTGAAACTTTTCATCTAAAGGAGGGGCCTTGTGAAATTTCCCCTATTTGAGTTAACTGGTGCTGTCTTGTTTAGGTGACCATGTTTTTGATGTATAGAGATATTATCTCATAGCAGATGTCTTGGTTCTCTCGCTCTTATGATCTTTATGTCCCCTCTTCCATGGTGTGCTCTTAGCCTTAGGTATAAGGTTGTGTGTTAGATGTTTCAATTAGGGTTGAGGATACTATGATCTTTTTTTGCTTGTCATTTTGGCCACTTGTGGATTTCTGTGTTCATGTCATACAGAAAAAGGCTCTCTAAAGAGGGATGAGAGCTACCCTTACCTGTGGGTATAAAGACAAGGATTGAAAATGTAGTTAGAAGTGACAGTGATTTAGGAAAGAAGCAAAAGCAATTCTCTACTAGGATCCCTGGCCTCACCAGCCTTAGGCTCCATGGCCTCACCAGTTGTAGGCCCCATGGCCTCACCAGTTGTAGGCCCCATGGCCTCACCAGTTGTAGGCCCCATGGCCTCACCAGTTGTAGGCNCCATGGCCTCACCAGTTGTAGGCCCCATGGCCTCACCAGTTGTAGGCCCCATGGCCTCACCAGTTGTAGGCCCCATGGCCTCACCAGTTGTAGGCTCCATGGCCTCACCAGTTGTAGGCTCCATGGACTCCTCACCAGTCGTGCACAAGTGGTTAGGTTTACAATATCAGGGACAAACTCTCTGTGTTGATCAGGCCTTAGATTCAGTTAGTGACACCCAAGATATTAGAGCTGCTATTGCACCCTTGGGGATACCTTGGCAGGGTAGTCACTGGTGTGGTCCATTAGCATCAGAGCTGATCAGACCTATTGATTGCTTGTCTCCCTTGGTATCTTGTACAGCAGCTTTGGATATTATGAGAGCTAGAGGCTTCCAGGATGTTTTCAGCTTGATTTTGCAAAGTCATATTTTCAAAGTTTGTGGTGTCTTCAGCGGTAGAGTCTTACCTTCAAGTTTTGGCATTTGTTAGGTGTCTATGTCTCTTAGAGGGAACATTATCACCTGAAGTGGGATAACTTCATTTGCAAAAATTATAAAATTATATGTATCATGTTTGTATTTTTAAGAAAACCTAAACTAATGTCTCCCTATGTTTTTTCAAACATCCCTACTGCTATTTATCCCTTTCATCCCTGTTCTTCATTACCCTTCTCCCCCCTCCCTAGTTAAAGTCTCCACTCCACATGAGTGCATAGCCTAAAGAAACTGTCAACTGTGTTGTTAATGTTAGATTTAACTAAAGAATGCATTTTCCTCTAGAGTGTTTGTGTCAAGGAGGCTGACAAGATACAGAGAGGATTGAAAGGAAGATAAAATTCACAAACAACAGCAGTCCTCAAATAATTGGAAAAAAAATTTCCTATGTGGTGTATATTTATATTCAATTTAACAATTTAATTAACACATATTTACCAAAACCTATTTAAAAAGCTGCAAACAGAGAATGGGATATTTTTAAAAAGCAAGACACAAAATCTTTCTTCTAAGAATTTGATGATATCAATGAGGGGGAGAAATATATTTTAAAACCAAGGGGCTGACAAGATGGCATAGCTAGTTTGTTCACTTTCAGCACAAGCCTGCTGACCTGTGAGTAACCCTTGGGATTTAGATAATAATAATAATAATAATAATAACAACAACAACAACAACAAAACCACAACCACCACAACAACAACAACAACTTAAAAAGCCAACCAAAGGTGTGGTTAAACCTTAATGATAAAATGATTTAGATAGAAGACATCTAACTCTGCTTCAGGATATTTGGCAAGCTCACAGGGAAAGACTCTCAAAAGAATATCAGAGGATAGAATCCTCATGCCAGAACATTTCCAGCGGCGTCAGTTATACGAGTCAATGCACGGGAGCACCATAATCTGTAGAATGCCCAGTGAACTGGAGACAGAATGGGAGGATGCCAGTGAAGCTGTCGAAAGGCACAAGCCAGGACTGCAACAGAAACTGCTCACGAGAAGCGTTGCACATTAGCCTATACTTGGAAGGTCTGCGGTGGTATCCTTCGAGCTCCGAGATGTTAGGAGAAAGGAGGCTGTCACCACAGTCACCAAACATAGAATGCCAAGCAGGAACCTAAATTTGAGGGACCGTGAAATAGGATGCTGCACTCTCCCTTCAAATAGAACTCCTTTTCAGAGGATGGCTCTAGCTTCCTGGAGGTAAAGGAATAAACACACATGGAAGGTTTAAAGAACTTCCAAGAGACAGTCTTTATCAAGTCAAGAGTGTGAAGGTCCAAAAGGTACAACACCAGTTTGGTTTATCAAATGTGTATTTACTGACCAACCACAACGTATCACTGTAGACAGTGTTATTCTTGCTCTTAAGGAACTTGTAATGCACCACAGATACAGCAATCTTCAAGCCTGAAGAACTACAGCTCAGAATCCTGGGGGTCTTGTGGCTACTTCCTACCCTCCAGGTTCATTGAGGGAATTACACTGCTGTTCTCAAGGAGTGGAAAGTAAATGAACAATTGCGTGTCTTAATGTGCTTGTAAGTGCTCCTTTTCTGAACTGAATGTTTGCCTATTTGTAAGACATGCCAGAATGAAATCTAGAGGGACTTCTTTAAGCCGGTGATACAACTTAGGTTGTAAAATTAAACAAATAAGTCAGGATATTTTTGTGGATTTTAATGAAAATTGGAGAGAAAAGGGGAAAATGGGTGAGCGGCACGAAGGGCTGGCTTAGCCATGGATACAGGCTGTGCTCATGGTAGCATGTATGCATGCATCTATTTCCTTTGTGATTGCCCATGGTTTCTGAGCCCCAGAAGAATTTGGCTTCTTCCCCAATTCCAGGGGGAGGCCTGATGTGTCCCAGCCAATTATGGCAAAGCCATAGCCCTGCCAAGTGATTCATCATGGCATGGGCTTAAGACAGAATTTAGCAAGTGAGATATGACAGACATCACTTGGCTAACTTCAGGGACAGTTTTAGCTACAGGGACAGATATTTAGGGGAACAAGGAAATGAAGATGCCCTCTTTTCTTCCTGGCTTTGGGATATGGTTATATAATGAGGGGATATATGAAAGTGCTCCACCTACATTGCTGGCATGGGGAAGCCTGTGGACCCCCTATCTCCATTCTAATGATGATCTGTGAAAGAGATGGTTGGACACATTACACAAGATGACATAGACTGATGAACTGACCAGTTGGCCATCCTCTCTTGGAAATAGTTTCCAACTTCTTTATAACACAGAGAAATAATCTTTATGGAGGCCAGTGCCATTTTAATGGCATTTTCAGTTCTTGAGTGCAAAATCACCACAGGAGAGAATAAACCCTTTGCCCCTTTAGATTCCTTACCCAGCATCCTGCAAATCAAACTGACAGAAGATAGATTAGTAAGTGGAAAGAAGTTATGTTTCATTTTTTTTGGAAATGCACAGTATTGATTGATATTCAAGATGAAAGTAGTTAATGTTCACAACTTGCTGAGTCTGTGGATGAGCACATGCCCAATGAGGTCACCACTGTTGTAATATGTACTTGAAAGCTTATGTGTAACTTGTAAAAACATGCTATCTGATGGTTAGAGTTAATTGTTGACTCCGGAGACTCTATAGCTACCTGAGAGATGGGCCTTTGGTTTGCATCATCTTGACACTAATGTACACATATCTGGACAGACAGAACTTAATTATGAAGATACTTCCATAAGATTGACGTGTAGGCAAATATGTCGGGTATTATCTTGGTTAACAATTGATGGAGCGGGGTGCAGCTCCTGAGCATGCTGTCCTGGGTTATAGGAGAAAGCAGGTTGAATATCCATGGGGCACAAGCCATTAAGCAACACTCCTCTGTGACTTCTGCTTCAATTCTTGCTCCTAAGCTTCTGCCTTGAGTTTCTGCCTTAGCTAACTTCCTTCAGTGATGGACTATGATTTGGAAATACAAAATGAAACAAACCCCTTTTCTTCCCAATTTGTGTTTGGGCATCCTATTTTATCCCAACACTAGAAATCCTAATTCATATAAATGTGGGAAATCCACTTGTATTGTGGGCAGGGGCCATTTCCTTGGCAGATGTCCTGAATTGTTTAAAGAAGAGAAAACTTAGGATTGCTGGTATGCATGCGTTTCTTTGCCTTACTTTGTGACTACAGATGAAATGTGTCCAGGCCCCTCAAGCTCTCCCTTAGGCTGTGATTTCCCTACAATGATGAACTGTAATCTAAACTGTGAACCAGAATAAACTCCCTTAAATTGCTTGGTAAGAGTATTTTGTCATAGGAATGGGAAAACAAAATAAGACACACTGACTCCTATTCACTGGTAGCCACAAGGTAACTACAATCAGGGAAAAAAGCCCAGGTCTCCCTACATTGGAGTTGCATCTATTATCTTCATCCTCAAATATTGAGTCAATACCCTGCTTAAAGTGAATGTAGGTATGTTAATCACACAAGGAGTGTCCATAAGATGCTGGTGACATCTAATCTGTCTTACTTCCCTTCAAGGTCAAAAACACAGAGATAAAAGAAAGGAGACATCCTACTGTCTGCTTTATAGTAGGTCTCCTATTCTATAAAAGAGCACTTCAGAATTTCCAGACCTTGTCCTAAATCTGTAGCCTCATTTGATTCTAGAAAGAGTCGAGCCTCATGACAGATTGCACAATGATGAGATCACCCCCCCCCCCAAAGCAGGAAGACTCAGTTCTTAGCATCAGCCTGTCCTCATAAGCAGTAAAGACATCTTTGAATTACCTTGTAGAATCAGATATCGTGGGAACAAACAAACAGTTGAAAAGTAAATGCATATACACCAGCTTTCAGCTGTTTTCTTTTCTATAAATAATCCAGAACCTCTGCCTAGGGAATGTGCCCTGCTGACAGAACAAATGGATCTTCCCACATTATCAGAGTTAGTGATTCACTAGACCACAGCTTCACCAAGACTGCTTAATTATTCTCAGCCCTTGTTCCCCTACCCCAGTTCTTTCTTTATGTAAACCTAAAGTTCATGTCCGTACTTTGCAGGAGAACTTGGCATCACCAGACTGTGTTATCTTTCCCACATGGCTACATTAAGTCTCGTTTCTCTACCCTTTGCAATGACTCATTTACTTAACTGGCATATTGAGGCAAGAACTGGATCAACACCATAGGAAATTTTGGAGTAGGGGGTCTTTGCCTAAAATTGTCATAACACTACAATTTGGCATAAGCTTGCATCATTGAAATCACAATTATTGGACTGCTATTTATTTCTCTGCTTTGAAATGTCAATGATTTATGTATTTGGATGCTTTAATGTTGATGGTTTATATAATTACATATTCCTTTTGAAATAAATGATTTACAAATACTTAATGATCTTCCTTGAATCGTATGGTAGGTTTTTTTTTTTTTTTTGAGTTGAGGTCTGTTTAGTTGGATAGAAGTACAATAACTCATGCTCTCTTTTGGTACATGGAATACTTTTTCCTACACCTTACCTTCAGTGTATTCATGCTCTGAAATATAAAATTCATTGGTGCTAGGGTTTAAATGTTTCCATCATGGTAATTTTTAAATCTATTTAACATTTATGAAACATTTACCTTCTGACTTTTAAAACATTTATAGTAATTTTTATGATTATGAGCTTATAATTTTTATTTTAATTGTTTTCTGTATGTTTCACAAGTTTTTGTTTTATTCCTCTTTCCTTGATTTACTGTTTTTATTTGTCTTTTGTTAATTTTTCTGTAATGAAATATTTGATTCTTTTTTTCTTATGTACTATACTGGGTAGTTTTGTGTCAACTCAGTGGAAAGTAGAGTCATTTTTGAAAGAGGGAACCGCAACTGAGAAAATGCCCCCAGCATATTAGCTATGGGCAAGGTTGTGGTACATTTTAAAAATATTGATAATTAATATGAGAGGGCCCAGATTACTATGGGTGTTGCCACTCCTGGGCAAGTGGTTCTAGACTCTATCTATTTAAAAGCAGGCAGAGAAAGCCAGTAAGCAGGACTCTTCAGTAACTTCTGACTCAGCTCCCACCTCCAAGTTCCTGCCCTGTTTGATTGAGACCCTGCCCTGATGATGGACAATGGTGTGAAACTGTAAACTGAAATAAGACTTTTCCTCCCTGAAAGCACTCTAAGACATTTATTTACTGTCAAGTTTTCTCTGGGGTTGTCAGGGAACATCTATAAAACTACATGGCTGTAATAGGCTATTTTAGCTATTGACAATTTCAATTTTATACACAAACTAGATTTATTTCCTTAACTTTACTTGATATCATTTACTTCGTTTTCATTGTATATTCCTTGCTCAGCTTTGTTACTAAGTATTTTTATTACTTAAAATACTTTTTTTTTAGTTTTGTGTGTGTGTGCGTGTGTGTGTGTGTGTGTGCGTGTGTGTGTGTGTTCATGGAGGTTAGAAGAGTGTGTCTGCAAAAGAACTCACATAATATGCAGTCACTGCTAAGTGGATATTAGCCCTGAAACCTAGAATACCCAAGATGCAATTTGTAAAACACATGAAACTCAAGAAGAAGGAAGACCAAAATGTGGACACTTCG
>NC_034610.1:50430456-50432519 GCF_900095145.1 Mus pahari | reverse complement strand
CCCAGCACAGGGGAACACCAGGGCCAAGAAGGGGGAGTGGGTGGGTAGGTGAGCGGGAGGGGGGAGGGTATAGGGGACTTTGGGGATAGCATTTAAAATGTAAATCAAGTAAATACCTAATAAAAAATTGAAAAAAAAAAGAAAAGGATGTCTGACCTGAGTTGCATTGGCAGGTAGCTGTGGGTATCCTGAAGTCTGTGCTAGGATCTAGGTGCTGATCCCTAGGGAGAACAGACAGAACTCAACTGTTGAATAGTTTCTCTAAATCCTTATTTTTATTACTTTGCCTCAGAGTCTGTGACTAATAATGATGTACAAACCACCTTGCACAGAAACATCGAACTGATAGATCTTCTCCAGGAAAAGGCACTTTGATTAGAGGCTCCGGATCTGGGTGAGAAGCATCAACCCTGACAGCAAGAGGACAGCATAAGTTTATCCTCTTCCTCATTCCCCCAATCCCCCTTGGCATAGCATCGAAAGAAAGAAAACCCTTTTGGGACACAAACTCTCCTGTGAAAGAAAGAGTTTGCAAGAATGGGAGCTAAAGCCCTTTATTCTTCCACACTTCGGATATATAATTGGCTTATTGATATAAATACATATGTGTATATTGGTTGTCTCAGAAAACAGATGAAACCCAGAGGCATATAGACACATGGGCATACTATTTAGATAAATGGACATTAAATGGTAAAGCGACAATTAAACAATGAAAAAAGGGATTTCAGCTCATAGGAATAGTAGCTTGTAGGAAAGCAGGAAACATTCAGTAGACAAGGATCATTTAGTCCTGTTGGCTACACAAGGAAGATCCACAGCCACTCCTTGCTACAGGCAACGGAGATTTGGGCTTTTTCATAAGGGAAACATATGTCCCTGAGTTAAGGTGCAAATGGGAGGGCTAGAGAATGTTTCCTGCTGCTTCCAGTTCATTTCAGCTCAAAATAATCTTTACGTCAAAGTGAACTATTTTGGAGTGGCATATTTTGATCTCCCCTAGCATCCTGCCTCATGTACTACCCATCTCATTTTTTGTTCTCAGAGCCCAAACTTGAACCTTTTACTCTGGATTGTAACTATATTTTATGTTCTCTAGGAACCACAGCAAATTGGAATGAGGTGTTAGTTTTCATGCTAGACATATTTACAGATCATAATTGTCATGCCTAAGGTAAAAGCAAGTCTTTTTTTGTTTTTGTTTTTGGAGAGGAAAGAGATTATTTCATCTTATATCTTACAGTACATTATGAATGGTAGTCAGGACAGGAAATCAAACTTGAACTTGGAGGCAGGCACTGAAGAAGAGGTCATGAATGAATAGAATTACTATCTTGTACAGGCTGTTTTCTTATTCCAGCTGTTCAGGGATGGCGCTTGCAATAGTAAATCATCATTCAAGAAAATGCTCCATGATCTTTTGCCTACTAGACAATCTGATGGAGACATTTTTTCAACTGATGCTTCCTTTTTCAGTTTGACTCCTGTTAGACTATATTTGATGAGAGAGAGAGGGGGGGGAAGGAAGGAAGGAAGGAAGGAAGGAAGGAAGGAAGGAAGGAAGGAAGGAAGAAAGAAAGAAAGAAAGAAAGAAAGAAAGAAAGAAAGAAAGGAAGATTTTCTCAAAGAACTAGCTCCTGGTTGTTGATTGTTGATTCTTTGTATCGTTCTTTTTTTTTTTTTTTTCCTACTTGGTTGATTTCAGCCCTGAGTTTGATTATCTTCTGCCTATGACTCCTCTAGGGTGTATTTGCTTCTTTTTCTTCTAGAACTTTCAACTGTGCTGTTAAGCTGCTAGTGTATGCTCTCTCAGAGGTACTCAGAGCTATGAGTTTTCCTCTTAACACTGCTTTCATCGTGTCCCATAAGTTTGGGTATGTTGTGGCTTCATTTTTATTAAATTCTAAAAGTCTTTAATTTCTTTATTTCTTCCTTGAAGGAGTTATCATTGAGTAGGGTGTTGTTCAGCTTCCATGTGTAGGTGGGTTTTCTGTTGTTGGTTTTTTTTTTTTTTTTTTTTTTTTTTTACATTGAAGGCCAGCCTTAGTCAATGGTGATCTGAG
>NC_034610.1:50425680-50430415 GCF_900095145.1 Mus pahari | reverse complement strand
TCATCGTGTCCCATAAGTTTGGGTATGTTGTGGCTTCATTTTTATTAAATTCTAAAAGTCTTTAATTTCTTTATTTCTTCCTTGAAGGAGTTATCTTTCTTTCCTGACCAAGCTATCACTGAGTAGAACATTGTTCAGCTTCTATGAGTATTTTTTTTTTTTTTTTTTTTTTTTGTTATTGAAGGCCAGCCTTAGTCAATGGTGATCTGAGAGGATGCGTGGGAATATTTCAATCTGACTGTGGCTTGTCCCTTCTGAAAGCCTGTGTCAGTACTCCTGGGAGACCTGTTCCTCCCAGGACAAATTTGGATATGGACAGTTGTGGCACAGGTCCAGTTCTGGGGTACAGATGGGTGCCTGAAGGATCCTGTCCCTGGCTGTTCCTTAATTCCTCTGTCCTGATGACTCTGGGCTGGTCCCTCTTGGAACAGGAATTTGAGCAGAAGTGGTGGTGTTACCAGTGCTCACAGTTGTGCCAGCAATCCTGGGAGACCAGCTCTCTCCAGGCAGTATTTGGGTATGGAGTGCCGTGACACAGGATCAGCTCTGGGCACAGATGGAAACTGGAAGGATCCTGTCTCAGGCTGCTCCTCAGTTCCTGTGTCCTGAGGTTTCGGGGCGGGTACCTTGGAGCAGAAGTGCTGATCTTACTTTTGCAGATGGAAATCAGAAACTAAAAGCAAGTCTTAGTCATCATTGAAACAAAACTGAAGGTGAAGATTGGAGGAGAAGCTCAGTGTTAGGATGTTTATCATATAAGAGGCTGATTGTTACTATCAATAAATAATAATAATAATATTCATCATCATAAGTCTGAGATGATGTGTAAGCTGAGAAATTATGAAAAGAAAATTAAAAAGCATATTTGGGGGCTGAAGACGTGGCTGAAGGAGTAAAATTCTTGTATATGATGACTTGGGCTCTTGGTCCAGCACCACTCTCAACAACTTGCTGGTACACTCCTGTAATCCTAACACTGAGGAAAAGGCTAGAGGATCACAAGCTCAAGGTCACCCTTGGCTATGAAGTGAGTTTGACACAAGTAGATTTTCAACCAAGATTGAACAATTATGGCAAAAGCCCCAATTATGGCAATTTTCTTATTTTTATTACTTCTGAGAGTAGGTACATAAAGATCTGAAGCAAGCGATCAGAAACAAAGTGCATAGGACAGAGAGCCATATTTTAGGTATAAAAATAAATATGGTTCTATCTAAAATTTAGTGGAGTGGTGGACCTCCAATTTTTCTTTAAAATAGACATAGGAGTTCAAACCTTCATTACTGAAGCCTGGGAGTTAGAATGTGAATCTTACAACCAATAAAACATCTCTTTTTACATCACTATTGATGTCATTTGTGTGGGGGTTTGAGCGACATTTAAAAACCTCTTGGCTGTGTGAAATGGAATTTCAGTGAAACTAGGCTGTTATTTTGTGCAGTATCTGACTTAGCACTTTCTTCTTTTAAAAGATATGATTTTAATTAGTGTGTTTGAAGGCTGAGAGGATAGTGTTGTCCTTTCCCAGTAGTGATTCTTTTCGGAGTTTAGTTTTATGTCATGTATTGCTGACCTTTACTATGTCTCTGAATGGTGACTGTTTTTGATCCTTAAATTGGGAAGACATTATTTCTGATTGAGAAGCAGAGACTGAAAATGTCACTTCTCCTTTTTGAGGTGTGTGGAATCATTTGGAAATGCTCAGCCTTCTTGCTTCCTGAGGGATAACTTCTGTAGAACATTAGGTCAGGACTTCTGCTACTGACATTTCTCACTTTCAAGTGTAAGCCTTTATGACAGGCAAACACAGCAAGCAGTTACACAGTGTCCACCTTTCAGTGAACCTAGAAACCAGTGAGCCCAACTTTAGGCTGTAATGGTTAATCTGATAGTCAATTTGGTGGGCTTTAAAATCACCACAGAAACAAACCTTTAGGTATTTCTACAAGGTTAATTGAGGTGGAAAGACCCAGTCCATGGGCTAGGGTTCTAGGCTGACAAAAAAGGAGAAAATAAGCTGAGCATCATACATTCAATTGGTCTCTGATTCTTGACTGTGCATAATGTGTCCAGTTGCCTCAAGTTCCCACTGCCATGATTTACTTACCATTATAGATGATGCTTTTGAACTGTGAGCTAGATCAAACTCTTTCTTACTTAAGTTGCTCTTAGACACTTTGTTGCCTCAGAGAGAAAAGGAACTAACATTCAGGAATGTCACCCACTTGTTACCAAGTCAAATCTTCTTTCTTCATCTTCTTATCTGACCTCAAAATCATGCCAGATATCAATAGAGCAAGAAGATCTTTAGTGATCAGTGAATGACAAGGACTTGGAGTCAATTTTTCAAGTTGGTTCCCCCTTCTCTATTTACAGGAGAAACAGTGTTCCCTATTTTTCTCATGGTAGGGAGGGTCAGATGAAATAGTAAGTAGGTAGAATATTTCCTGAAAGGGACCATTGTGCCTTCAAGAACTCTCTTTCCTTTTCTACTTCATCATGTTTAGCTATCTATAGGGATGTTCATAGAAACTACAGGGTTTCCATGGGCATAAATTTACTATGTGGTTGTATCTTAAGATGGCAGCAAAGCTAAAGTACAACCAGTCATCCAACAAGCAGCAAAGATGGCCTGACTCATCTTAAGTGGAACATCTGTTGCTTCTCAAAGAAACTCAACCATTCTGTGGCAAATCAGCAACTCTCAGGGCACACGTTGCTCTTGCAAGGGTGCTCAGATAAATAGTCAGGAAAAAAGATTACTAAAGAACAGAAAAGACATAGATGAAAGAAGGGAGGGAAGGAAAGAGGAAGGAAAGGGAAGGAAGTTGGGATGGAATGGGAAGAAGAGAGCTAGAAAGATGAGAAAGAAAGAGAAGAGGATGAGAGAGAAGGAGAGAGAGAGAGAGAGAGAGAGAGAGAGAGAGAGAGAGAGAGAGAGAGAGAGAGAGAGAGAGAGAGAGAGAGAGAGAGAGAGAGAGAGAGAGAGAGAAAGAGAGAGAGAGAGAAAGAGAAAGAGAGAGAGAGAGAACTAGGCAGAGAGAGGGGACCACATGTGAGAGTAGGAGTAATAGCGAGATTAACGTATCAGCAAAAATTTCAGAGTTGCAATTGCAAGCATGAGGGCTCACTATTTATTTTACCTATGACCCTGGCCTAAGAAGGTTCTCATTTTGAGGGAACTAGAGACCTAGATGGATTTAAAGGTAAGGTGATGTGTTTGAGTTATGCGTCTTGATTTAGAGACAAGTGGTTCACTTAGAAAACGTTTTAGAGGTAGGACCACATGCTCTGGAATTCATTAATGCTTTCTTGTGTGGTTGTCTTGACTCATTTTTTTTTTTCTGTAAACTATATAGAAAAGGACAAGGAGCACCCTAGGGTGTGAGCATGTATTAGTTTTGATGTTTTTTGTATTTGTTGCTGTTTGTGTATGCTAAAGATTGGATCCTGGGGGGGGGAGGGGGCTAGAGAGATGGCTCAGTGGTTAAGAGCACTGACTTCTTTTCCAGAGGTCCTGAGTTCAATTCCCAGCAACCACATGGTGGCTCACAATCATCTGTAATGGGATCTGATGCCCCATTTTGGTGTGTCTGAGAGCAGCAACAGTGTACTCATACATTCAATAAACAAACAAACAAATAAATAAATAAAATTTAGAAGAACCGATTGGATCCTGGGCCTCTTGCATACCAGGCAAGTGTACTGCCATAGAGCTATGCATCCAAGCTCCTGTATTAGGTTCTTGACCATCATGTATTGTTAAAAATCTAGAAGTAATTCAATGTAATGATGTACCAGTGATATAAGAGTTATAATGAGCTACAGATCAAATATAAAGGCAGAGTTATAGTCTAAGTATAAGGATCAAAGATTATATACCATTTATTGATAAAAATCTCTACCATTCAGGCAATATACCCATTGAGTGTCTCCAAGTCATATGCTTTGTCCAAGAGTTATGATAGTGCATAGAGTTTTTGAACTTCGTAGATAGTAACATTAATTTAAAAGTCTCACTAATGTATAACTATAATCTATATTAAATATTGTGTTTAACGTTGATAGCCTTGTTGGGTCGGAACAGAACCTTTTAGTTGCTTATTAATGAACTGGGAACCACAAGGTGTATTATGTACTTAGATTTAGTTGTGTGATCTTTTTGTGGTTCATTTTCTTTATCTTCAGAAAAAGTCCATATTTATCCTATCTCATGAAGAAAATGAATATCAATGAGGGAGCCTGGGAAAATGAAAAGCATTCTACAAATGGAAGTTGAATAGTGTAACAGGATAAGAGATAAAAGTACTGAAGCAAGGAATACCTTTGTAGAATAGATCATTTGTTATCCAAATTAATTATGGCAAACCCAGCAAATGTAATTTGCTTTTGTAATATTTCACAAAGGTATTTGGCGGTGGCTCATTACTGACTTTTGAAAATAGTTAAAAGAATGCTAGATGATGAAAACGTGTTTTGGCTATTTAGGAGAAAATTGGAGGGGAGGTAGGGATACTCAGGACTGCAGATAGGAATCATGATTTAGATTCAGGAGTAGAGGTATGTGCTGGTGACAATGGCTTCTTTTTTTTTTAAGTTCCAGATTAATTTATTATTATTTTCTTTATTTACATTTCAAATGCTATCCCGAAAGTTCCCTATACACCCCCCGCCCCTGCTCCCCTACCCACCCACTCCTACTACTTGGCCCTGGCCTTCCCCTGTGCTGGGTCAT